>NW_026558787.1:0-119571 GCF_026930045.1 Uloborus diversus
AATAATCTTATTTTCATGCCTTTTCTTTGAGTTCTTCAGATGGCTTAGCACCTAAAATAGAAATATGGTGCAATTAAAACAGTGTTGTTCAAACTGTTGAGGCTTTGTAAGTAAGTAAAACATTTTAAAGAATAAATACCTTTGTGCTGAACCCTGAGTCAGGACTAAGGCAGAACTACATGCAATTTACCAGACTGACTTATTTACTTGACTGAATTAGTGTTTTTAAAATAAGTTTATTCCTACTTACAGTTAAATCTGTTTCTTGTACTTTTATTCATTTATTCTATTTCAGAGATAATCCTCCTGTATTCATTACTGATAATGGACAAGGTTATAAACAAAACAAGGCCAAATTGGGTCTGAAACGAGTTCGTCCTTGGAAATGGATGCCATTCAATAATCCTGGCAGAAAGGTAAACATTACTGATTGCAGAAGAAAATAATTAATTGTTTAAACTTACATGATTAAATAATGTCCCCCCCCCCCACTTCAATTGATTTATTGCTCAGTTTAATGCATGGTTTGCATTAGAGGAAAAAATGGTTGAGAAAACCTCACCCTCTGTTTAAATTAGAGCGAGGTTTTTAAATACTGAAAAAGATTATTTTTTTAAATCTTAATTTTTATATTTAACAGATGTGACAAAATTGCAAAAAAGTCCCGCATCAAAATATTTTTCAAGTGAGGTTTCTTTTAAAAGTGAGTGGTTCTTGCGCTCTATCAAGAACCCTGGTTGACTGTGTGATGATTTATGTGTGATTTTTTATCTTATGAAATAAATTGTTTTATTATATTAATAATAAAAAAAAACATTTATTAAAATACACTTATGCAGCTTAACTAGTGCAAACAAAGTTAATAATCACATGCTGTATTATTTAGAAATGTTAAGTACAGCTGGTGTGGAAAAGATACTTCTTTACTAATAATAAAGCCCAAAGTCTCTCTCTGTCAGGATGTTTGGATCTCTGTGACGTCCATAGCACCGAGTCCGTTCGTCCGATTTTCATGAAATTCGGCACAAAGTTAGTTTGTAGCATAGGGTGTACACCTCGAAGCGATTTTTTGAAAATTTGATTTTGTTCTTTTTCTATTTCAATTTTAAGAACATTTTCCTGAGCAAAATTATCATAAGATGGACGAGTAAATTACGAAATTATCATGACGTGGAATGAGAGAGCCAATTGGCGAGAAATTCATCATCCATTATTTGTAAATATACAGGCAAACCGAATGGCCTTTTAATTTTCTACTACGGGCAAAGTCATGCGGGTACCACTGGTAATAAATATAAATTGTTTAAAAACTTATCATAGTTATTTAGATGTTTTTGCTCATAAAAACAAGTTTTTCTATTCTTTTTTGCATGCTTTTTTGGAACATTTTTAGATTTAATGAAAAATAAAAAGTAAGCAAATTTAAGAATTTGAATAAAGTTTTTTAACAAATGTGACATTGAAAAAAAAACATTTTTCAAAGTGGGAATCAATCAAAAATTTAAAATAATCTTCCGACTTTTTAGCATTTTCATAAAATAATATTTCTTTCCAAACATCAGTATTGGAAAAGATTGTCCCCTCCACTTAAAGATATAAATTTCAGCCCCTGATTTGGGATTATATTTGAATAATGTCCTTTATTCAGAAACATGATTTTACATACATTGAAAATTAGGCATCAACACCCTAATTTCATTGATTTTGACAAAACATTGAAATTTGACTCATTTCAATCACATTTTTCCTGCTATTCTTATAGTCAAACAAGGGCATTTATAGGGGGATCTAGAGAGGAAATTGCTCCCTCCCCCCTAGCAGTGAGAAGTTAATGTGTTTGTATACATGTATGAATGGGTTTTTGTTTTTTGGGGTCAAATATGCATAAAATATACTCTTTGACCATCCTGGAAAAATGTGAAATGACAGGCCTGATTGCAGTGATGGTTTAAACATGAAACAGTTATTATATATTCCAACAAAAATGACCAATTAGATGTTTTGTCCTCTGAATAAATATCTATTTCTTTATAAGAGAAAAGCTGAGTTTCTAGCTATTTAACAAAAAAAAAAAAAAAGAAGAAGAAGATGAAGAAGAAGCTATGGGACATGCAGTTTAAAATGACAGGATTTTCTGTTTCACTTTTCATTTTTTAGCCTTTTAAAATTTTTCAAAAAGGTAGGGATCACACATACAGACTCATAGATTCTTATTTTTGGCTATGTCATAAACTATTTCTTGTAAAATGGCAAGAAAGCTCATTAAACTCAACTTTTAACCTTTATAAGATAAAGAAACTGCTGTTGTTTTGTAAGATATATTTAGTTTTAGTGTCACAACAAGAAAATAATTATTGCTATAATTTATCACTTCAAGAGGGGGCTAAGCCAGAACTACAAGCATGTATATTAACACGTCCTAACTGGGCTGTCAGTATATACTCGTACATTTAAGGGTGTTTTTAGTGGTTTTTTGAGGGCAATTCAAAATTATTTAAATGGTTTCTGTATTATCTTGTGTTTCAGAAAAATAAGTATTGTGAAGAGCTTTTCTTTTTCTTTGCATTCATGTGTCTGCATTTTGATTTTGTTTAGTTTAAAAAATAAAGAATAAGTTCATTTGAAATCATTTCAAACTATATTTTTTTTTAAAGGATGGAGCAGTATTTTACCACTGGAGACGTGTTGAAGATGAAGGTGAAGAATATGCATTTGCAAAGTTTAATAAAGTAATTTTGTTATTTTAATTTTTAAATGTGTGTCTGTTTGCAATGTGAATAACATGAAACTTTTGAGGCTTTGCCTTGCATTTTGTACTGCTTTTTTATAGTGTATGACTGCTTATTTTTACCTTCCATTTGCAAAATTTCTTTAGAACTATTTTCTCCATCTAGAATGATAAAATTGAGATTATTTCTTGCTTTTTGGTACTTGGGTCATAAATGTATTTTTGAAAAAGAAGTTTTATTTTTTTGTCAATAGAATTATTTGTTTCAGAAACCAGTCGAAGTTTTCTATAATTTCAGTTGGAAAAAAGTTTTATTATCATATTAAACTGTACAATAGGGATTACAATGACTGAAAGAATGTACCTAAATGTGTATTCATTTCAGTTTAAAATGCTATAATCATTATTGAAAAAGTTCAATATGATGCTAAAAACTCTTTTTCAAAATTTTAGAGCTTGACGCTTGATTGGTTTTTGAAATAAACTGTTCAATCATGCTGATTGTCCTTGATTTTTTTAATCATAAATTTACGAACTCTTGCGGCTTTATAAACGACTTGATTTTTCTTAAGAGGCTTCTATAGGAACCATATAATTTTAGCCTCTTTTTAGACAAAAATATATAATGAATGCATAATAATTTCACTGATAAATATACTTTCTAAAATGTAAAGTGTTATTTTCTCTTTCAAAAAGCAATAACCTTTAGTTTGACTGGTGGACAGTCGGCACTATTTCCCCATTAGGGATATCATCCGATTCCTAAAATATGAGGGTAACGATGAAACTATAGTGAATAACACTTTTTCATACTATAGTAAGCAAGGAAAAGAGAAAAATTCTCCTTTTTTTTTTTTTCAAATACCTCAGGGGCCACTTCAGTCCCTCCCCTCTTTCTAGGTATAAGCATAGTAAGGTAAAAATATATCGACACACGAAGCTCAAAACTGTTTACTGGTATGAAAAAACAATACACAGTGAATAGGCAAAATTTTTATTAATGCAACGCCTTTTGCTTTCGAATATGTATCCAAAAAAAAATGCAAAAGGTGAGCTTTTTTCATTAATTTGTTTACCTATTTTAAGATAATTAATTGTTAATATTGATATTTTTAATTAACAATTATCAGGCGATGTACATATCTACAACAAATGTATCTTCACAACAGCAAATGTGGGGGTGGGCATCTATATTATTTACCTATGGGTATGAGATTTAATATTTCACTGCTACAACATTAATGATTAAATAATAAGCAACCAAATAAGGTCATACTGTGAAAAGTCAGAAACTTGCACTTTTTATGTTCAGTTATTTGAATTATTGATGAACAATCTATGAGACGGGACACCCAGTACCCTTAAGCCTTTCTAGTGATAATGTCTTTTTATTACTTTTTCATTTTTAATGGCTATCTAACTTAGGAATTTCCTCTCTCTCATTTTTTATTCATTATTATTATTGTTTGTTTTGTTGGTTTGAAGGGCAAAACGCTAATGAAATGAATATTGACATTGATGATGAGACTTCTAGCCTAATAATGTCCCCATTTTAATTTCCTTGAGTATCTGCAGAGAGTGAGTTTTGAAGAAGACTAATATGCTATTTCAAGTAGAGCGAAGGTTATTGAATAACAAGATGTAAAAATAACAACAGTCTATAAATGATAAAACGAATTACAAACATAAAAATAAGTTCATCTCACATTCAGGTTAATACTACAGCACACAACAACATGCTAGTTTCTACAATGTATGAGGTGACTCTAACTGCATGACTCTTACTAACTAAAGCATCAATCTAATACTGCAAGCCTGTTTGAAAGTAAACAACTACAGCCTCATGATATTGCCAAGCCATGAGCGGGCACAAACAAACAGGTTCGAGTGCCGACGAAGCAACAAGCTAGAGGATAAGAGATCAAACGTAAACCGCGAGTGGTTTAAAGACTCCAAGGTCATTAGCATATCAGAGTCACATGAACAGATACAGGTCATTGCAATCGCGGAGTACAAGTGCCCTCCGATTCAACTAGATGCTTCTATGTGACGTCATCCACCAAGGGCGCCCATATGCAAAATTTTAAGGGGGGACTCAGATATTTTCCACATGGTTTAGCAGAATATTTTCCCCATTGAAATCAATTTCAGTACAGATTAGAGTTATTAAAATTTGACATTTTTAATAAATTATTCATTAATGGCTGGAGAAGAAATGTTTTTACATTTTTGCAGAGAAAAAAGCACTGAAAGCAAGAAAGTTCTAATTTCTAGGGGGACTTGAACCCCCCTTCCCCCCCCCCCTATATGGGGGCCCCTGTCATCCACTACAGAGCTCTACCGTAATGAACGAAAGAGAAACAAGCATTCGGATGATTCAACCAACATGAATGAATGCGGAAAAGCTTTTTCTCCCGGTCATGCAGAATGATTGATAATGCATTGGAAGTAACAAAAAAATAAAAATAAAACTCTTTTACTATTGTTGTTGTGAGTTGATGAGATAGGACTTGACTGTTGTGGCTAACAGGCATTTATGCCTAACAAATATTAATAATATGGAATCATACTTATTTCAAAACCTTGTGTTGAAAATCACTAAAATGAATGACTAATTATTAAATGAAAAAGAGAAGGAGAGTCTTAATTTTGAATGTGAATTGAATTCCTGAAGTGTTTGTTCTAAATTCTATGCCTTGCACCCCAGCATCCTTGGTCATGAAAACAGAGACCACTTGTTGTGCCTCTAAGTTTAGCTTATTATGTAGCTTTAGTTATTTGATGCTTGTAGCTAATTGTTTGATTGCATTCTTTCAGTCTGTCTCGATTCCAGAATACACAGATGATGAATACGTTCAGCATCTTCAGCGGGAAGGCTGGACCCGACTGGAAACAGATCATTTATTTGATTTGTGCCAGAGGTTTGACTTGCGATTCATTGTAATACAAGACAGGTGGGACAGAACTCGGTTCTCAAACAGAAGTGTTGAAGATCTCAAAGAACGTTATTATAACATTTGCAATACCCTTGCCAAAGTGAGTAATGTCTATCTTAAGTAAACTTTGAGAAATTTCAGCAGCCAAAAGGTTAGGCTGATCATTAATTGAAACTATCTTTACATGTCATTTAAGTATATACAGTCAAACTTGCTTTTAATCTTTTGTGCTAAAATATAATTCAATTTTAAAAACAACATAAGGAAAACTCAAGTTGTGAAAGTTTTTTCTTTACAATTTGCTTTATTTGCATATTTTTTTAAATTTCAATCATGCATGTTTAATGGTTTTATTTTCATATTTTCCTTTTAAAAGTTTAATTTTATTATTGTTTTAGATATTAGCATTTCTATTCTTAAAACATAATGTATAATTGTAAGCTTTTGTTAAATTGCAATTTTGGAAGAAAAAAAAGTGTTGTCAGGAAAGTTCTAAAAATTTCATTGTTTTTTCTCCTCAGATAAAAAAAACTCCAGTGTTACAAATTAATTACTTTTTTGTATTCCTAACTTAAAATTGAACTAGGTTCGGGCAGTTGGAAGTGTGGAGCCAAAATTAATTGCCTATGATGCTGATCATGAAAGAAGAAGGAAAGAACAACTTATTAAATTATATGATCGAACACCAGAACAGGTAATTTGTTTTCTGTTCTGCTTTATGCATGTGTGTGCATATTTATGCCATATTTAGGAGTGTATGTTTGATGTGTGTATATGCAGGGCCGTGGGGAAGAATGCTCATAGTCCAACGTGCACAAATTTTCTTCATCTTGTTTTTTACATTGAAATCTCGCAGTGGCGTAGCTAGACCCGACTTTCGGGGGGGGGGGGGGGTTACTTCTTTTATATATATATATATATATATATATATATATGTATAATCGCTTGGAATTTTTTCCTTTTCTTTTTTTTTCTTTCTCTTCTCTCTTCTTTTTCTCTTTCTTTTTGAGACTAACTTTTCGGGGGGGGGGGGTTTGTCCCCAAACCCCCCCCCTTAGCTACGCCCCTGAAATCTTGAATCTTTTCAAAGTTAGTCTCATTCTTCCCTGTTAAAACTATCAATGATAATACTATGAATTACTGGCTGTAATAGTCTACTTGTTTCCATACGTCAACCAGAGTTGATTGGAAAAATCGACTTTGATTGTTCTTTCCCGTCTTCATAGTGACAATAAATTAGGTCTACAGTGTATTAATCTCTTAATTAAATCCAATCAGAACCTTTTTTGTATGAGTGAAAGGGGGTGAAGAGAAATTTTTAATGCTTTAAGTACTTCCATTCTACAATAATCTTTTTATAGTAAATAAAAGTAAGGTTTCAAAGAAATTCTGGAAGGAAGTCTGTGGCTTACCTGCATCCAGAAGACCCCATAGCACCTACAGCCTTCAAATTTTGTACAAAATTACTTCAACCGCCGGGGGGGGGTGCACCTGGGGTTTTATTTTTTAAAATTTGAATTAGTTTTTTTATAATTAATTTTTTGAGCTCAAATTTCACGTAAATTGCCTATTAAAGGAGTGAAAAATTACTTGCATATATTAGTATTATATATCGTTGGAAAGGGTAGAATTTTCCGCATTCTATGCAATTTGTTTCAATGCTCTAACAGAAATACGTGAAGAGTTATTTGCGTTTTTAGCTCACACTTTTTTAGGCTTAGCTAAAATTTAGGCACTACATTCTTCATTAAATCTATCAGTAAAGTAGAAATTGTCTCACAGTTTTCTTTTTGACACCACTGGAAAGAGCAGCTTTTTTTTACTCCAGATCTAACTTGACCTATGGTCGAAAAACTTAGTTTCTATCTCCAAAGGAAAAAAAAAGTTACAAACCGTTAAAAATAAAGTTCGAATAATCTCATCTCCATTAAAATTATTGATATTTTATTTGGCATTGCCATAGTGACATCTTTTCGATTCGCTTGTTTCTCTTTTGTTATTCACAAATTTTAAGGGTTTCGATTTTAACGGAAAATCTTAGGCTCAACTCAATTAAACCCTTGAGCTAAAAAGCAAAACAAATTACTAGAGACCACGAATATGAAAGCAACTTTTCAGACGTACAAAATTGCAGTTTTGCAATGCTCAAGAGCCCCTTAGCCCTTACGGCTCTGCAAGTTGGTACAAGTTATTTTGAAACTCAGGGAAGGGGTGTTTTTTATTGCAAAGGGAGCAATGCATTTTTAATCTGTTTCTTTCTAATTGAAGATTTAAATCTTTGTGAATCAAGCAAGATTGTGAAGCAATTTTCGGGGGGTTGGTGAGCGTTAGCGAACAGGGGGCAGAGCCCCCTAGTAATAATAAAAAAAGCTTATGACTATTATTGTCTGCAATTACTTTAGGTTAAATCCCACCACTCCTCTAAAGCTAACAAGGATGTTTCGCCTGAAATATATCAAGTCAGAAGGACTCAAACATCATTTAAAAAGAGAAGTAAACTAAAACATTAAGATAGTATACTGTAAATTCTTCAACAGAAAAAATTCTTTCCAAATCTTTTTGCATGCAAAAATTTACATAAGTGCACATATGGTTAATCATGTAATCTTCTTGTATTCTACTATTTCATGATATGATAAATGGAGTTTATTCTTCTTAATTAGGAATTAAAACATAATTAAATACATACCCCCCCTCCCCCCTTCCTTTGAGTGGAGGTGTTACATTAATTATTTCAAAGTTTGATATCTTTTCCATTGCTCATTATTCTTTTTTCATTCTTATAAGTACTCTTTCTGAGATCTTAAGTTTTATTCGCTTTATTTCACTTATTTTTAGCTTGGGCTTATAATTTTTTTTGAAAGTATACTGAAAAGCACAATTCCATTTTTCTAAATTTCTTTTTAAATAATGAAATTTTAAAGAATTTTATATGAAAGAGCAGCATTTTCTAACAGATAGGGAATTTTATATTCAAAATTGTTTTATGAATGGAAGTCAAAATGAAAACTGCAAAATTCTTGTCTAATTTATTTAATATCAAGTTCTTGTAAAAAACTTTTTCGTACAAATAATTTCCATGTTTGGTTTTGAAATTTGCCATTGTCTCAACCAAGGGGGAGATTAACCTCTTGTTTTAAGCCATATTGCTAATCTTTGTTTATCAGTATGAAAACATATAAAACAGATAAGACCAGGCATGCAGTGAGGGGTTTGCTAGTCAAACCCTTCAAGAAATCTTGATTTTAACGCTATTTACAAACCCAAGTATGGTAATTGTAACGTGCAAGGACTGTCATGACTAAATAACAACCCAGAAGGCAAGTTCTGGCTGTGCTAGAGTATAAAGACTTTATGAACCCCCCTCCCCCCTTTAACAGAAGAAAATTCTGGCTGCCTTAGTGTTAAGAAGAATTTTCCCCCCTATATGCCGATTAAAAAACTTGTTTCTTTAAGGTGGAAGAAGAACAAACTCTCTTAAATGAACTAAGAAAAATAGAACTTCGTAAGAAGGAAAGAGAAAAGAAAACCCAAGACTTGCAGAAGCTTATTACTGCAGCTGACAGCAGTCAAGGAGAAACTAAGCGTCTTGAAAAGAAAGGACCGAAGAAGAAGGTTGTTCAACAAAAAAATATTAAAGCAGAAAATGCTGTAAGTAGTTTTTTTTTATTTATTTATTTTTTAACACTCATCTTTTATAGCTTTAATTTCATTTGTTTGTTAATGCTACCACTAGCTTCAGTTTAATACTGAAATCTCATATCATGATTTTAAACAAATAAATGTGATACTGTAACTATTTCACATATTATTTAAGCAGTTCTTTTTTAAGTGCTTTTAAGTATAGTGCTAAAATTTCTTTTGTGTTATTAAAATACATCTGGGTTCATTTTGAGCACTAATTCTTATTTGAGTGAGTTTCTTAATTTGGTCACAATAAAAACTTACATTTGTGAGTTTAGGCATTCCTCAATTCCCTAGTTCTCAATCCTTTTGCTTCCATTGAATTTGATTTTAATTGTAATTTTGAAATTGAGAGCCTTTTACATCACGCTAAAGAGAGATTTGCTATGGTATTTTTGTAAAGATATTTTTATTTAGAGAAAAACATTCAGAGACTTTATTCAGTGCATAATTAATGCACTTATCTGCTTATTGTTAACCCTAAATTTAAATGATTAGATTTCAATGGGGGTGTTGATGAAATTATTAAGAAAACAGTGTGGTAGAATGTACTGGTAACCTGTGTGGTAACTGAATTGATCTAAAAAACTACTACTACCAACTATCAATAAAATAATATCATATTTTATTATATTAAATAAGATATTCATGGTTTTCTGTGATTCAGCCTTTCTTCCTAAAACATAGATTAAAAATTGGATCAAATTTAATTTGTGAAATAAAACTTTACTACTATATTGTTTGCATGCATTTCTATTGTATATACACATCAAGTATTTTTATGATGAATGCATTAAACATTTTTTTTATTAAAAAATTAGGAAATATGATGATTGTAGTTATTTGTAGTAAAATGTAATACATGAAAGTGCCAGTAAATTACTTTCTTTAAAAACCATATCCTTGTATTCTTAATCAAGCTAATTGTGACAAGAAATAATAGGTTTTTTTTCTGAAACAAAGACAATTTTGTGGAAACTGAAAAAAGTTGAGGAATTTTGTTGTGAAAACTGGAAAAGTTGAAGTATTTCTTTGCAAAATGTGAAAAAGGCAGGGGAAATTGATTCACTCAATTTGTAGTAACATATTTCCAGAAATTAAAAAAATGTTTTTTTATCAACATTTACCCAGACAATTCTATTTTGAAAAGAAAAAATATCATTACTGAACTGGAATACATAATGAAGTTAATTTTGAGAACTAAGCATCCTATTCACAAAAAGATACATTACAATCTATATAATAAAGTGTGTATGCTCCCTATAAACAAATCCACAGTTTATGTTGGATCTCGACCAAATTTGGCAAGGAGTTTCTTGTGTGCCGGTGAAGGAACGTAGGGCTTTTTTCAAATGGCAAAAAAGTACGGAATTGTTTGGATTTTAATTTTGGGACCCAAAAAGGCATTAAAGGGCTCTTTCTACCCGAAATGATTATCCAATTTTTTTTAAATTTCAATCTCATTTGAAAGCCTGCAAAAAATACCCCTGAAGTAGATTTACTTGCTTCGAATTTCAAAAAAACCGAGGCTGTGTGTAAAACCACCTGGAGAAAAGTTATAAGCATTTTTAAGTCAAAGAACATCAATATTTAATCGAAAATTTATTGGCTACACACGAGCTCAGTTTTATATAGTGTGAACAAAATCATTGAGAAAAAGGATTTGTTGCCCTTTTTTTGCGACTGTGAGCAAATAAAATTTTTACTTTTGTTTTGAGGCTTTTTCTGTAAACGGTGATTTAAATTTTTTTTCTGTTTGGTTATTTTTTCGTAATCAGCAGAATTTTATTGGTTATTTGCGAGGTATACCATACAAAGCCAGGTGATGCAGCAAGTAATTTCATAAAACAACCTACTGTCAACAACCTACTTGAGATATGTTCTTTTTCTTTTCATTTTTATTTTTGTTACACATTCTATAGGACGTGGAAGGCTCATATATGCTAAATCATAACAATCTAGAACACTTTTCTGAAAATTCAGCTAAATCAGACTTTACACTCAAAATTAACTTTTTAATTATTTCCATAAAATAAAAAAATAATGATGCCAATATTAATCAGCATGAATTTGCAGTAGCAAAATTTTACTTCAATAGATAGTCCAAAAGAAGTTGAGTAGCAGATACTTATGACAAACTTTTTAAAAAGAATCTAAAAAACTTGTTTTCAACTAAGACTAAGTCAATTGTCGAAGATACCATGCATATTTGTCTCCTCACATCCCCACAGCATTTGAGAATGGTGCTTGTGTGCTACGCTATTTTCTCTATGCAGCTGTTTGTATATGAAAATATTCTATGTTAGCTAGAGAAACAACTTTTAGTTAATAAACCGAGATGTATTCTTCCACTATTATAATTCCTGACTATTTAAGAATGATTGTGTTATATAGTAAAGTAAATGAACGTTTTCAAAATATCGTTTATGTGCTTTTTAGAGTGTTGATTCGGCTGGAATCAAGTTTGCTGATTTTAAGGGAAGTGGAGCCACAGTTCGAAGTCAAAGGGTAATTATAAACTTATTTTGCTTTGCAATTTTTAATAATATTTCTAGTTAGCTTTTTTCTCCTCAAATAATACATGTATATTTTAGTGTTATTTCTGGGACTAGATATCTTACTGTTGCTCTGAGCTGACAATATAGACAAATGTAATATGATTCCTAAAGCGTAAATTATATCTTTGTAGCAGTTTGGATTCCAGACTTTATGATCCTTGAAAATGATTTTCTTTTTCAAGCACATTAAAAACTCCTTGGATTTGGGTTTTATTCCTCATGCATTTCCTTGATTTTAAATTTTAATATATCTTTTATTATAAGTGCTACATTTCACTGATACTTACAAAATTGCAGGAAATCTCTTTCACCATTTTGAAAATTATATTTTAAAAATGGCTAAAAGTTAGAATTAACTTTTTGAAAAGAACAAAACTAAGGAGTTAATGTTAGTTAGAAGATATATCACTTTTGATCTTCTATATGAGAACGGTTTGTGTTGCAATCAACCTGGTGCGACTCAGGTGTGCATTTACAAGATAGCAAATTTTATCATATAGTTTGTTTTCATAGTTTCGCTTTTTATTTGGTGGAGTTGGAAAAAAAATGATATACAGTGGATCCTCATTTTACGTTGATTTGATTATATTCGGTTTTAAGATGACACCTTTATTTTATTGAGGCTTTAATTTTACGCAGATGCAGCATTGCAAGCAGGTAAAATTTTCCCTTTCAAAATCCAAAGTCCTGAAATTGCAGGGAACATGTAATAAACCGCATTTTGATGTGTTAATAAACAAGCTTGGGCCACTGGAACATTTTTTTTTTTGGTTCCAGAGCTGTCTCCAGAAATAAAGTTATTAAACTTACACAATTCAGAGCTCTTGGAAGAAGAGCTTTTAGAAGTTACAAAAGAGGATGAAAGCAACGGGGATATCAACATCGATGACTAACAACCAAAAACGTTTCTTGTTGAAAATTTTGAGCCATTCCTTGACAATGGCAAAGGATTTTTCTGCTTTGTGAGTGATGGAAGACCTCATCATGGAAGTGACGGGAGTGATACTGGATGCATTAAAGCCCCATAAAGAACTGCCCACAAAGCTGATTGATAATCAGCTCTATTTTAAAAGCACTAAATTAATTCCAGTTTTCGTTATGCATGTTTTGCTTATGTATCCGAATAAATACACACAAACTTGTATATATTTATCTATCACTAGAATATTTTTTTTTTCATATATGGAAACTATCATATTTTAATTCTACTATAAAGGCTTCATGCAGATTTGATTTATGCGGCATTTTGGTGGAACGTAATCCCAGCATAAAACAAGTCTACTTTTTAATAATCATTTTGGCTAAATTAGCTCCAATCTATATTATACTTATAAATAGTTGTACAGCTCGTGTTTTTTTAAGGTTCAATACTTTTCCAAATATACTTGAAAAGCTTCACATTAACGAAAGATTAAGCACTCGACCTTCTTATAACACTTAAGTACCAAACAAAGAAGATTCTGAATGTAATTAAATCAGCATTTTGCTGTAAACCATCTGTTACATTTGTTTCCACTATACAATTTTCTTGTCAGTAATTAAAATATTTTGACCTTGGAGCCAGTTTTGCTATGGTGAAATCGATTTTTAACCGAATACTTCCTTTCATACTATGATGCGTTTCACGATTTTATCCCAATCGAGATTTTCTTTTTGAATAAGTACTTTTAGTGTAGTTGGTCACTTTATGCCAGAAAATGCTACATACAGCATGATATCCATCCAAACTGATGATCCACAAACCATTCCAACAAATGATAACAACTATCTTAACAAAACATAAACAGTCTCAAGACATACGTTTCTTCGAAATAAAATTTAGATGCGTGATTTAAAAAACATGTTAAACTATTTGAAGTGTAGAAAGAAAATAAAAAAATAAAATAAAATAGGACGGTCAAGCAATAGTTTCACTTAAAAAGGAAAAAAGCCTTACATCGACTTACATAGTGCTTTTGAATTTGTTTTCAGCCAAGTGTGTTTGAAATTAGCCAAAGTGGCCAATATAACAACCAAGCCTGGCAAACCTAAGCAAGTTTAAAATTTTAAAGCGAGAAGAGACAAATTTTCATTGTTATGGTTGCAAATCGTCTGCCTGATGCGTCAATTCACAGTTTACTTCAAGGCTTAACTTAATTCGACTTTATATTAAAAAACTGTTTTTTTGTAAAAAAAATCGCATTTTTACAGAAAAAACACTGATGTAGATGAACTTAGAATGCAAAACTGCAATTAAATCCGAAAATTTCATCCAAGCCGTTAGAGCCGTTTCCGAGATAATAAATATAAATATATATACCCACAAGAATTTCTCGTTTAAAGATATAAGATATGCAAATGTGTGTGTATGTTCCAAAAACAAATCCACAATTGAGTCAGTGAGAAGCAAAAGGATGTCAGTGCCAAAATTGAAAATTTGGGGATAATTTGAAATGGTAGGAGAGCCTGTCCTCTGTTTTCTGGGCAAAAGATGATACTACTGTCTGTTTTCCTTGGCCGAAATCTCTCGTAAATTTGCACATCCGTCAGGTCTGCTCTGATGTTATCGAAATAGGAGTGGAAACCCGGAAAAAAAAGGATGCAGCATAACGTGTTCAGCAGTTCCTCTAAAGTAGCGTGGAAAATAATTGTAACTGCGACTGGGAAGTGCCCATCCTCAACCTATCGCCCTTTTTAAAATGAAATCAATCCAGAGAACTAGTTTTGGCTTTCGAGAATGGACTGCAGTTGCCCTGGTAGATGTTGCTACATAGCATAATTAATTTTTAAAAACTTTTCAATAAAAAGCCTACCCGGGACTGGAACTTCAAATTCGTTTTGGCTCAAAACTTCAAAAAGTCCACTTACATCCTTTGGGCGATTCTCGAAAAAATGTCCCGTGATCAACGCAAGGTTTTATTTTTTCCAGCTAAGCAATGCCTTTAAAAAATAATGCTGTTGGGGAATAATACATGCTAATATACTATCAAAGCATAACAGTTAGTCCTATATTTAATTAATAATTACTTGAATAAAATAAAAACTTAGCGTTACGCACAGGACAATTTTTTCGAGAATCGTCCCTTTGCTTCTCACTGCCTCAATTTACTTCCGAAGTTCGAAAAATTTGGCACTGGAGTCTTTTGGTGCTCAGTGATTCAGATAGGGGTTTTTTGACATTAAAAAAAATCCAACGTATAAATTTAAACTGTGAGTCATAAAATTTCTCTTTCCTACACATTGATGGGAAATTTTACACGATGTTTCTTTCTTTTCTTTAAATCTGATTATCGAACATGAATCACTTGACACAATTTTTGTTTTTCAAGGTAGAGTGTGCAACGTTGAGCAACGCAGCTAGTACACTATTTACAATCAATGAAAATGTCAAAAAAAATTTCAATTTGTAAATACATGTCTCTTTGTACTTATATATTTCAAAGATCTGCAATACATGCATGTTAAAAATAATTAATTAACAAAGGATTTTTTTTTAAAGTGAGCCATAGTAAATAATTCTATAATTAATTGAATTTGTGTGGTATTTGTATAAATAGACTTGCATGCCTAAGCAGTACTACTCCACTTCCATTTTATTAGATTTAACGTGGCATTCTTGGACAAATCAACTGGGTAAAAACTTTAAAAATAGCAAAAATCTGTGGTTTAATTATTTGTTTAAATGTCATACATTAATTTTTGTTTCTTTTTAAGATGAAATTACCTGCTTCTGTGGGACAAAAGAAAGCTAAAGCTATTGAGCAGTTGCTTAAAGAGCTTGATTTAGGTAATTTTCTCTTTTTTTTTCAAAAAAAGATATGCTTCAAATTGTTTTATGTTATGAAAATACTTTCCTTCCCTTTATTTAAAATTACATTTTAAATGTTTTATATTGTAAAAAAAATTATAGTATGTTGCACCATAAGAAAGCTACTTGATAGTTCATTTTATAAAAAAAGTAAAGTTTGTAGAATGAGTAGTTAATAAGGAAAAAAAATCAAACATATTCTCTTTTACAATTTAATGCAAGGTAGGTCCAATACCCATGATTCTTTTCCCATGCAGGTGAATGAATGCTGGCTAATTTTCTTACAAAAATTTATTATTTTATATATATAGTTATATTTTTGTATTTTTTATGCACATAGTTGTGTATTATAGTATTGATTGTCCAGCAATTGGCTACATTTTCGGGGTATCTAAGGAGACATATTTAGAAACAAAAATGAGAAGGACATTATCATCATTATCAACATCACTGGTTCAACAACCCATTAGCTAAATTCACAACACACTTTTCAACCCCGTAAATCTCTGCATCGCAGAAAAAACGATTGAAAAATTCCCTGTTTCCATGCAAAAAGAGGTTTTAAATTGTACCGGAGAAAGCGGTTTTTACCCAGCATCCATAGCAGCAAGTAGACGAACTTGTTATGCATAATGTATTCTGGGTAAAAACTTCGCTTTCACCCGGAAGCAAGCAGGAGGAGAAAAATTCCACTTATATTCCAGAAAAAACCGGAATGCGGTGAAAAGTAGGTTTTTTTTTTTCCGGGATTGAAAGTGTCCATGGAAACGGCCCTATTGTGGGACCTAGCCTTTTCCACAAGTTTCTTCTAGTTGGACCTATTTTTTGCCTGACATCTCCAATTTGAGGATTTGATAGGTTTGAAGTCGCCTTCCAAACAATCCAGTCATCTACTAATTTTTGTCTTTCTCTTGGACGTTTGCCAAGTTGTTTGGAAATATCCTGCTAAACTATTGGGAAAATATTTGAGACTCACACCCCCTTTACAGTTTTGCATGTGGGCGCTCTTATTCTGATTTTCTTTTATTAGAAAGTAAGCCCTGCATTACAGTGCAAATGTGTCTTTGAACTTAATTATATAATTGAAAGTGTGACAATAAAATTATCGGTTAAAGTTATAAATTGATATTATGAAACCAATAAACAGTTGAAATAAAATTCTTTAAAAGGCTGAAAATTTGCTACTAGGAACTTTTCAACATGCTCATTTCTTGGCTCTTATCTGAAGTTACCAGAAAGTTACTGGAGGACTTTACGAGGAGGACTTTCAGGGTAATTTCCTGAAGTTCAAGGCTGAAATTTGGGAAACTTCTTACAATCACCAAACTTTTTATAGGGCATTAAATTTTAGAACCATGTTGAAATTATTGTTACACAAAAATAATGGTGGCACCTCTAAAACAGTTTTGCAGAAATTTCAAGCTAAAATCAAGTTTTCTCAAATGTTACCATTTTCAAATAGTCATTAAAAAAAACTGAGAGGTGCCAAAGGGGTTTCGGTAATAGGTTTTTATTGCATGACTAAAGTATTACCTTCTGGCAAAAATAGAACAAATTTGGGATTCAGAAACTTTGGGATAAAAATGATAAATGTGAAAACTTGATTTTTGCTTGACATCACTGTAAAACTGTTTAAAGTTGCCACAGTTATGTTTGAGTAATAATAATTATAAAAATAACATTTTGCGAAATAACAATTTTCGGGTTTTAAAAATGGGAGGAGTGGATACAAATGTCTTTAATTTAAATATGTAGAAAACTTACTTTTAAGTTATGCTGACATGAAAGAGTTGACTGTATGGAGTTCTTTTTTTTTTTTTTTTTTTAGTAAGTTATGATGTGTCAGTTTAGTAAATACAATTTAGTAAAATGCCACTTTTTAAAATACTTTTTAGTTCATTTGAAAATGAATATTGTGTTAAAAATAAATTGTTTCTTTCAAAACTTACTATCCATACCATGTAATAATAGCAATTTTTAACATTTTTTTCTTCTTTTTTATAGAAACAAATCCTATTCCTACAGAAGAAATATGCACAAATTTTAATGAACTGCGCAGCGATATGGTTCTGTTGTATGAACTGAAATTAGCTTTAGTTAATTGTGAATTTGAACTTCAGACATTGCGACATCAGAGCGAATCCATAGCATTAGAAAAGAAAAAAGATCACCATGAAATTGTCTCAACTTTTATGGGAGGACCTCAGAGAATAAAAACTGAGTAATGTGTCTTGAATCACTTTATGAGTAATGTATTTCAAAAAATAAGAGAAATTCCACTTTTGTTTTCAACTAGCTATTGTTGCCTGTAACAGATTGAACGGTTTCATAATGTTTGAATTATCATTGCATATTTACTTCCCTTGTATTTGTATATAAAATATGTATATAAAAATTGTTTACAGAAGCCTTAATGAAAATATTTGCTGATGCATTTTCTGTCACAATATTACACATTATACATACAGTAGTTTTTGACTTAACATTGTCCTAATTTGTCTTAAGGGGTCTAAGGACCTTTAACCTTCAAAATTTTTGACTTTCTGGAAAAAATATATGTTGTGTATAACTTAATTCTGAACAATTTCAGGGATGCCCATCCCCCCCCAAGCTCAATGGCGCAAATCCCCCCCCCCCCCCCCCCCAAAAAAAAATTTTCTCGCTTTCCAATCGGGTTAAATATAAGTTTTTAGAGTGTTTAATTTCCAGTCAAATTCCAAAGGGGGGGGGGGCGGGTAACGCTATCAAATAGCATTTGAACTGAAATATTGTTGGATTGTTGACCTGCCTTGCCTTCCCAAATTTTACAACGTGCACCTTGAGTAAGTTTTGGGTACCTCTGAATTTTGCTACACCTTATTTGTTTTTCAAACATATGAACAATATCAGGAAGAGTGGATTTAACTTCTAGCTTGGGATGGAGTCATTACTAGATGTATACAATATGAATCTATACAATATGAATCTTTTTTTATTGTCACTTAGATAGGGGGTCCGGGGATTTCTCCTCTGGAAAATTTTTGAAATTGTAGTTTTAAAACCACAGTTTTAGACGATCTCTGGTGGTGTTTGGGGGGATAAAAGGTTTGGTGGCCCCTTCCTGGTAATTTTTCAATATTGAAACTTTAAAAGCGCAATTGTAGATAGTTTAACGTAGTGTGAAAGAGGGATTTCCTTTGTTTTTAAAATCGTAGTTCTAAAAACACAGTTTTAGACTATCTGTGGTAATGTTAGGGAAAGAAGAGATCCTAGGGCTTTCCCCAAGAAAATTTTCAAAATTAAAGAAGTCTTAAAAATGCTAAATGGTTGGGGGAAAAGCAGTTTTCTGAAATTGAAGCTCTAAAATCGCACCCTGGTAGCATCAACTCATCGTATTTTGCGTGGCCTTTCATCGAACTCCTCGTAAACTGATCCCGCAACGCTCGCTCATATCGTTTCGATCAGTATCCGAAAACCGGTTGCCGATGAGCTATCTTTCATCGGAAAACGAGATCGTTCCAAGCACATTTACCGATGAAATTTTGCCGAGCTACATTTCATCAAAAAAATATATCTTTCCGATGAAGTTAACCGATGAAAATTCGGCGAGCTCTTTTCCACATTTCATCGGAAATATATATAACGAGCCGATATCGGATAACCGTGAAAATGAGATATGTTTTATTATTCAATAGCGGACACAAGGCGGCATGGGCGTCCGTATTGGGGGGGGGGGGCTGGAGCCGCCCCCCCCCCCTTAGAAATTATAACTTCCTTACTTTTTGTAGTATTTTTTCAGCAAAAATGTACGTTTGTCATAATGAATCAATTTTGGCGAGTCTGGTTCTTTCATATTCATGGGGAAACCATCTGAGTCCCCCCTTAAAATTTCGCTTATGTGTGCCCATGACAAGGGGTACCACACGGGGGGGGGGGGGAGAGATTATGGTGCAATTTGCGCCATCAAATTGGGAGGGGGGCGCAAATTTAAATAATTCATTATATTATATTCCTATATTTAATTTTTTTTTTTGTGTGTGTATGTGTTTTTTTTTTTTTTTTTTTTTTTTTTTTTTTTTTTTGTCCAGTGTTTTGTAGGTGATGTGTATCATTGGCATAGCATGGAACTTTTTTAATATAATGATAATAATAGTAATTAAAAATGAATTTTCAAAAACTATTTAAAAAACATAAATAAATTCAAGAGGGCTAAAAATTCAAATAGAAAAGAACAAAAGAGTTGAAGTTTTTCTTGGGGGGGGGGGGATTTGCGTCATCGAATGGTGGCGGCCCTGTTCGAACTCCCGACTCAAACAACCTCAAAGTCAGTCTGACTCCGTACATGGCCCGGGATATAGGGGGGGGGGGGGGCGAGAGAGGGGCGCAATTGCAACAGACCCCCACCACCGGCTAAGGGAAATTCATGAATTCTATGAAAGTGGGCGTAGCGTTTACTAGGTTTTGGTTTGTTTGCATTGAATTTTCACCCTTTGTCGTCGTCCCCCCTCCCCCGGAAAAGTTCGAATTGATGGGCTTGCTCCGCAGCAATGGAAGATCCCCGGTCAACAATGGAAGATGAAAGAACAAAAGAGCCTCATTTGTGAACAATTCCTCCGCCCATTGCAATGGGGTCCACCAATTTCTTAAACCTGTGAGTACTTCCTTTTTATATCTCTTAAATTATCTGTTTCAATTTAACTGAATAAAATGTGTTTTTTAAACCTTTTTTTCTTTTTGCCCTCTTTTTTAAAAACCCCAATAGGGATAAAGCTGCTAATATGGTTCATCCTCAAGTAACCCTACGTCACTTCTTTCGTATTGTATCTCAGCTTAAAAGTGACCGCCAAAGATCGCCAACTGCGACCCTTTCCTGCTGCATTGTATTCATGCACGCGTGCACCCACTGAGCATTCCATCACTTCAGTTATAGTGAATGTGCATCGAAGTGTGAAAATTCCGCTGTGCAGTAAGTGGTTTTTCTTTTTTCTCACTGTGAGTATTTAAACCAAGATCATAACATTCTTTAAAGAGATTTGTCCTTCCTTGTATGTTTATTATTTTAGTATTTAATTTTTGTATTTTAAGAACAATTATAAGTTAAAATTATAACACGTGCATTGCCTCAGTGCAGGCGATGCCATTTTAGGGTAAACACGTACCATTAGCGCTATTAGGACCGCCAATATAAATTATAGTATTTCTTTTGTCCTATTTTTGTATTAAACGCTGAATTTTAAGGACATTTAATATCTGATTTTTGGTTTTTCTCGTTGTTACTTTTTAGTATTTCCGGAACGATAATAAGTGTTGCCCTTGTGTGCCATATCGTGCTCAGAGTTCACTGAATACTGTACGCTTGCGATAACTATTTATTTTACAGCATTTTTATGTATAATGTTAATTTTTTTTATTAAAATCAATTTGCCGTTTTATTAATAGTTAGATGTAATTGGATATCTCTCTGACGTTAAATGCGTTTTCTTTTTTTTTTTTTTTTTTGTGTTAGTGGTTTATTTAATTTTCAGCAAAAAAAAAAAAAAAAAATCAATATTAAAAATATTGTTGCTTTGAATAAATTTTCTGAATTTTATCAATAATATAATTAAGTTATGATTTGAGACCTCAATTTTTTTCTCATGAGTTTGTAAAATATGCGCTTTGTGTCGTTGTTTGAGTTTTCAGTAGTATTAATTAAATTACCATTTCGTCCTCTATTTCGCTATAGCTGGAGTAGTTTTTAAACATATTGCATCATCAGGGTTGTGTCAGATAACTCAAATAAAATACAAGAAGCTGGTTTTTTCTTTTTTTAAATCATGCATTTTATTTTTGTGGATTTTTTTCCAAAAATAAATACATGAAAAATAATTAAATGTTTTGTGTAATTTTTATTTTTGAGGAAAGGGAAGGTTGTTAGCAGGGTTAAGCGATTTAAGTCAATCCGATTTAAATCGTGATTTTAATCAATTAGTTCTTTTAAAAATAGATCATTGACTTAAATAATGATTTTTAAAGATTACATTTTTTGTTGAAGAAGATGAATTTAATGGACATCAAGTTCATAGTATTTTGATTAAAAAAACAAGAACTCACAAATATTAATGATAATCTTACCAAAAGAAATAGTCTAATATTGTTATTAAATGAATTGAATTGAAACCCAAGAAAAAAATTTTTCTAATGTCCCAGATTTTTCCTTTCAATGAAATCAGAAATAAGTTGAATTGGATCTTTATCTGTTAGGAGTTATTTACTTATTCATTACAAAATTTAACTTTTGCAATCCTTTTCAAGCAGAATAATGAAAATAAATATGCATATATTTGTAACAAAAGAGTTCTGTAAAAAAAAAGGTCTGATCCCTGATTTTCAGTCTTTGAAGAAATTTATTAAAGATTAAAAATAAAACAAACATTTTTCGGGCATCTTTTTCCAAAAATAAATATATCTACATATATTTATGTAATTATGTTTTTTAATGTAAAATAATGTAATTTTCTGTGAAATTTTTACTTTTCATTTCCATAGTTAATATTATATATATTTTCTTTCTTTTTTTTTTTTTTTTTGTTAAGAAATGTCTGAGAAATAGACTAGCTGGATATAGGATTTAATATTATAGCAAGTTTTTGTCAAACTCGGATACGTAATTATTTTCTACTGACATATGAATTATTCTGACTTATATTTTGTTTGTATGTATTTTTCATTACATATAGAAAAATATCTGATTTAGACATCTAATTTAATCTATTAGAGTATCAAATGTTATACTTGGAAGGATTTAAATTTTAAAAATATTTAAATGAAAAATTCCTATTTAACAAATTCAATTTATCAAGTTAGATCTCTAATGTCTAATTCAGAATTCTTTTCTATTCATTAAGAAAATTACACACAATTAAAAATACTAGTAAATTCATAATTCAGTAGATCCGAGTTTGACAACTTGCTGCAATATTAAGTTCCATATCCAGATGGGGAAAAATTACCAAGATTTTTTTTTTTTTTTTTAACAATCAAAATAAATCACATCTTTTCTTTTTCAAAAAAAAGAAGACTATAGAATGAAATTTACTGCAAAAATAAAGAATAAATATAACATAGAACTTAAAACTTTCCTTAATTTTTCTTTTTGGAAAAAGAACCCCTAAAATTAAACCGAAAACACATACTTCTTGTTTTTTTAATCTTAATGAAAGTCATCAAAGACTGAAAAGCATTTTTTTTTTTCCTTCAGATTTCTTGTCTTATAAATACGAGCATGTTTCTTTTTTTGTTTTGGCTTATTGCAAGTTGAGGAGAATCAAATGATAAATATTTTTTGGAAAAGTAAATAGCTTATAATCTAATTTATTTTGTAATTCTCAATTTCATTGAAAGGAAATAAATCTTGTTTCATGTATTATACTTTGCAAGTTCTTTTCTGTTTAATTAAAAACATTTTTGGTTTTTAATTTAATTCTTTTAATAACATTTTTTTTTGGGTAAGATTATTTATAAATAAACTGATTTAAATCCTTCAAACCTTGTTTTTAGTCATTTAAAGAGCTGTATTTCTTTTTTTTTTTTTTTTTTTTCTTTTTTTTTTCTTTTTTTTTTTTTATTATGTAGTGATTTGCTATTCTTTAGGGGAGGGGCTAAATAGATATAGCATGTATATTGGTCATTTTACAATTTTTGGTGAAGAAATATCATGAATTAAATACATTAAAATAAAAATATATAGGATTGTACCTGGTCAAGGCGGGCATGCACAGTATCAGTTCGGCCATCTCCTCCATAAAACTGACACTATACTAGACAACAAGTTAAGTTGACACTGACGTCACGACGCGCAGAAGAAAAAACCGAGTAAACAGATCAGATAAAATGTCACGCTTACTAGCTACGTCCCCTTTCTTCTTCTTGAATAAGAAAAGATAGCCACCTGTCTATGGGCTGCTATTGGCTGGCGCGCTTGATTCAAATAGACAAAATACTACGAGGTGGGTGCTTCGTTGGTAAAATTGAAAATATTTAATGATTGACAAAAAAAGGTTACGCATGCGTGGGTTTAACTAACCAATCCAATTTCTAAAGTGAAGAGCGTAGTTTCAACCGAATATCGGACAAGGCGCGAGGGACTATTTCCTTCGCTTCAGCTCAGCGTATTTCTCCATAGCCAAGAAAGCTTGCGATCGAGTATAATCCAATTCTTAGCCTGATGATATTTGTAAACATGTGGTTTATTAAAATTTTAATCTTCATGACATCATAACTTAAATCACACTTAGATATACCCGGAAAAATAATACATTAGTGTAGAAAAAAATTAATGGTATTAATTTTTATTCTTTTACTGAGCACTTTAGTACATTGAGTATAATTAAAATCTTTCTTGTACAATAACTATCACTGCTTTAAGACAATTAAGAATTATTAAATCCATGCAAATTTCAAATTAATTATGGTAATATTTCCCATTATTTTATGAATAGTTTTACTGTGTAATATTAAAAATTAAATGTTTTCATTAGCATGGAAAAGTAACTCTTCAGTAGTAGAATCCTGTAATGAAAATTATTTTTTCTGCCCATAATAGTGTAAAAAATAGTAAATTTTTCTTTTCAAGGTAAGTTTTGAGAAGGTAAAAAATGGCTTAGTGGTGCCCACAAAAGGTGCTGCAGAGAGGCAAAGGTTGTTGCAAATAGTCCATGGTATCAATAAATGCGTGTATAATAGAGAGACTTACATGACTTGAGGAAAGTCTCACAAATAGGAACTGACTTAGGAACTTAACTCGGCAAAGTGAAACGAAGGTTATAATTTAAACATAAATTGTACTATAACAAGTTCAATATCATAAAATCATTTTTTTAAAAATTGTTTATAAGATGGTTAAAATCTTACTTATCAACAAACCCTTGCAATTGTTTCAAATGCAAATGAAATTGTTATTATCAACATTATAAAATATTGTTTAATAAATTCACCTTAATATTTTCCTAATTGTTCTTTCTTTTATTTTTATTCTAGATTATAAAGTAAAAAAAGATGAAGAAGTAAGGGAGTAATTTTTTGCTTGTTTGTAAATCAATTTTTTTTATCATGATAAGTGTAATTTTAATCATTGTGGGGATCATTTTGATCCCTATGATGAAATGCAAACTTTCAAAGCGGCAAAGGGATCGCAAATTGAAAAAAGCTGTGGATGACCACATGTCTGAAATATTTTATGAAACAGGCCAAGTAAATATGAATGCTACTTTTGACAATGAAGATGGTAGTACTGCTATTGATTTTAGTTCTGAGGAGACAAATTATGGTTTTACTTCTGAGGAGACTGATTATGGTTTTACTTCTGACAGTGATCCAATGGAAACAGAAACTGATATTAAGTCTCATAATGAATCTGATTTGGCCCAAGAGTTGAAAATATGCTTTATAAACCACAATGTTTCTCATGCATTCATCAATGATATGCTTCAAATATTGGGAAAACATCACCAACTACCAAAAGATGCAAGAACTTTATTAGCCACACCAAGTAGCATTGGTACTAAAAATTTGAATAATGGTGAATATGTGCATTTTGGCATTCGCCCTGGTTTAGAAAAGCAAGTGCCCTATTTAAATTCGAATTTGATAAAACTTTCCTTTAATATTGATGGATTGCCTTTGTTCAAAAGTTCATTGCAGCAAGTTTGGCCAATTTTATGTTTAATATCAAATTTGGAAATTTCTAAGCCATTCGTTGTAGGAATCTTTTCTGGCCGCACTAAACCTGCAAATGTTTCCGAATATCTGTTCGATTTTATTCAGGATGTTAGGGAACTCCTTGAAAATCCAGTGGTTATGGGGAAACATTATGATATTGTCCTACATGCATTCATATGTGATGCACCTGCTCGGTCATACTTAAAATGTGTGAAAAATCATAACGGAAAATTTGGCTGTGAAAGATGCACACAAGAAGGTAAATGGTTGAAGCGAATGGTATTTTTGGAGTTGGACGCACCAAAACGCAAAGATGAAGATTTTGCTGTTGGTTTGTCTGTAGCTTCTTGTGATACGCACATTATTAATCTTTCCCCATTACTTGATATCAATGTAGGCTTGGTATCAATGTTTCCATTAGACTATATGCATTTGGTTTGTTCAGGGGTTGTGAAAAAATTACTCACAATTTGGTACAAAGGGCCTCGTGACATTCGTCTTAGCAGTTCTGCTAAATCAAATTTAAATCAGAACTTAATTAATTGTGCAAAAGCTTCCCTCAGCGAATTTCAAAGGAAACCCCGATCATTAATTGAACTGGATCGTTGGAAGTCAACAGAATTTAGATGTTTTGTTCTGTATACAGGACCTGTCGTCTTAAAAGATGTTTTATGTCCAGATTATTATTATCATTTTCTATGTTTGCATTTAGCAATTAGAATACTACTTTGTGAAAAATTAATTAATGAACATTTAAATTATGCTGAAGAGTTACTTAAGTATTTTGTTAAACATTGTGTGACGCATTATGGGAAAGAATTTTCCGTTTACAATGTGCATTCTCTTATCCACTTAGCTGATGATGCTCGTAAATATGGTAATTTGGATCGAGTTAGTGCCTTCCCATTTGAAAGCTACTTAGGTAAACTTAAAAAATTGCTTCGCACTCCAAATAAACCATTGCAGCAAATCTGTAAAAGGCTTCTTGAGGGTAAAGATCTTTTTACTCCTGAAGAATGCAGAAAACCAGGATTTAATCCATTAGCTTCATCTTTGCATTTTGATGGGCCAACTCTAAATTGCCATGGGGAACAATATAAAGAACTTAAAGGGCATAATTTTAAACTGAAAATAAATTCTGCAGATAATTGTGTTATGTTAAAAAGTGATAAAATAATTTTGGCTCAAAATTTTATAAGTAAGCAGAAAGAACTTTTCATAGTTGGTTATGAATTTTTACACAAAGAAAATTTTTATAGCAAACCTTGTGATTCAAAATCTTTCAAAATATTTTACGTTTCGAACTTATCACCTTTAAAGTGTTGGTCTGCGAATGAATATTTGTGCAAAGGCATTCTTTTGCCTTATAAAAAGTCCAATGTATTTTTGCCACTTATTCACTGTTATTCAAATTTTTATTAAAGGTTGTACAGTCAACTCTCTCATATCTCCACAGTCTGAGACCGAGCAATTTTAATTTTATGTCACTTTTTTTAATACATTTTACTTGTTACATTGCAAAATGATCACCATTGCCTTTCAAATGAATTAAAACATAAAAAAAATATGCCTTCTAACAAGCTATTCTTGCTTACTTATTTATGCAAATTAAATCTGAAGTTGAAGTTCTTTTTTTTTTTCATGTTATCTAAAATTCCTATAATTTTAATGTCGGCCAATTAAATGTCAGTTTATATATTATGCAATTTTAAGACTAGAATTCATTAAGCTAAATTAATCATGTTGGCGAATAATAGTATTTTTAACATAAGATTGTTAAGATTTTGTCGTTTAGTCATTAAGAAAAATGGAATTTTTTGAAGTAAATGTAAAGCATTAAAAATTTTGTGGTCCAAAAAGTTAGGGAACAGTAATGAAACATCTACTAATTTGAGAGAGTTGGCTGTGATAATTATATTTAGAGTAAATGGGCATCTTTAAGGGGTGTTTTTTCCAAGTTGAACACAAATGCTGGCTAATTATCTAGTGCAAAATACTCTTTCATGCACTTTTGTTTTAAGATTTATGTGAATTTTCAGACTTTTTGCACGTATTGGACTTATTGTTGTGGTTTTTCCTTTATGGTTTTAATTCGAAAAAAAGGCTCAAGATAATATATTCAGCATATAATCTTATTTACATACTAATGTTTTTTTTCTTTAAAAATATTCTTCATGCTAAATATTTCTCACGAAAATGGCAACTTTAAAAATGCAAACTGTAAGATAAGTGCACTGAAGTATTAAGTATACTAACTAAATGTATATATTTTCATTCAATGTAATTATGTGTATGTACATGCACATACAGTAAACTCCCTATTATCTGTGGAATAGGCTGACACGGTAACCATGGATAAGCAAATACCACAGACAAGTTAAGAACTACCAATAACGCGCTTGAAAGTTTTTTGCATTCAGTTAACATCATCAAGAAAAAAGAAAATGTGTGATAGACCTGCGGATAATCGGAAGTTTGCTGTTCACTTTTTATAGAAAAGAAAAACTTCCTGTTTAATATCGGTAGAAAGAAAGGTCAAAAGAATTATTCTAAAACTGAATGATAATTTGATTAATTAGTCAATTTTTTTTGTGTTTTGAATGCAAAATCTACTGGCTGTGAAAAAGCTTTTTCAAAAGAAAGTTTTGTGCAAATTTCAAAGAAGGAAAAGTAATATAAACTGCATATATTTTTAAATACTTTGTTAAAAAAAATGATAACTAATAAAAGTAATTTTTTAGAAGGAACCCCCCCCCCCCCCGCTTTAGAATTTTTCGCAATTTTCTATCTTTAGGTACTTTTTATCCCCGAGGCGTTATAAATGTGTAGGTCTTGAGTGGCATCCTGTCTTGCTTTTTTTTTTACATTGTTCAATCTGCTCTCCTTGCCGCTTAGAAGTTTCAACAAAATTTCATCAAAACATTTTTTCTCCCAAAAATTTTATATACAAATGTCATAAACAGCACAATCAGGCCTAGCTTGACTTGTAGTCAAATCAGTCTCCAATAAAAGTTCAGTAGCTTTCTGAAAGCTATCTACTCCTATGCTTATCCCAACCTCTTCTGGTGAGCTGGTCAAGGTGCCCAAAATCCTACTCAAGTAAGTAATGTTTTCTAATTTCAGGTTAGCCTGAGATATGAATAGCTTAAGAGTGACCCCTTGTCCTGCTTTCCATAGAAATTAGGCCATATCTAGCTATTCAAATGCTACGTATCAACGAACCAGATACTGCGCATTTTGAAAATTTCCTTTAGCACAAGGTTTATACACCTAGCCTGTTGATTTAACCAACTGCTATGCAGAGCTGGATAATGTAGGCCCGCGCCGTGTGCGGATACATCCGCTGACTTGCGGATACATTGAACTTACGAATGCAAAGATATCTGCTAAAAGAAGCTTAGTTTTAAAATTTTGAAATTCAGCTTAGGTCTTTGCACCCATAGGCTTCAATAATTGGGGTGAAAATTAGTTCCTTGTAACCTCAAAGCATATACCTGCAAGTATTTATTTCTTATGATTAAAATTGTTTTTTCTTTTTTTGGAATCCGGACAATCGCCCCCCCCCTCCTCCCTCTGGTTTTTTTACATGATAGACAATGATTAGCTTGCAGATACTTTATATTTTTATCTGACTCTGCTGCTATGCACCTGAGATTCACTCAAGCTTACACTTGAGCTTTGCTAGCATGTAGTATACAAAAAATTAAAAAAAAAAATCTGTTACAAACTTTTTGCTTAAGTTCTCCTCTTGTCTGTAATGCTCCTGTTCTTTATTTGGTCTGGAAATCTTATTAAGTGTTTCTTTCTTAGCTATCTTATTGTGGAGTTTGTCCAAGAGAAAACTGTAACAACAGTCCCGTCTTCATGGGTGAGAAACAACATGTGTGCGTGGCCCCCGTTTAAAGGTCTGAAAAAAATATCGGACCTAGTAAAAGCGGGAGCTGGTCCCGAGCATTTCTGGGAAAGACTTAAAGTTAGAGTCATGAAAGGTGTTGGTAAGTTATTTTTTATTTCTATGGTATTCAAATAACTACTAATTTGTTTCACTCTTTTAAATGAAGTGAAAATCATGTAATTCAGTCTCAGAGTATTGCATTTTTTTGCTTTCAGAAACGTATGAGGAAGCCCTATATTGGGAGGAAACGGCTTGCTATAAGTCAGACATGGGCACAGAAGTGGAGGAGGAGGCCATTCCTCCCCAAATGAAGAGGAGGAATAAAAATAAGGAGATTGAAATGCTGAGCTCCTCCTCAGGAGATGAGAGCATGCTCTCGGACTTCCCGGATTTCCCCAAAAAAAACCTACAACAAACTTCAACGCCTGCTGCATCGACAAGACCCAGCACGTCGTTTGTCTCATCGCCGAATCTAAACGAAGAGAAGAACCGAATGAGTGGAAGTGAGTTTTTTTGGAGAATGTTGATCCATTTTCATATAAATTATATTTTGCTTGCTCTCTCAAATAGGGTGCAAAAAATAAGACTATTCTCAAACAGGGTTTGCAGATATGCCAACGCTCTTGCAAGAGTTCAATCTCTGGCCTATAGAGTAAAAGGATGTTTGTTACTGTTGAGAACTTTAAAATGCCTCTTAAATAAATTTTTTAACTTACAAATATATTAATATTAAATCTTGTTAATTAATTTTTCTACAATTTGTTTAAGAACATGAAAATTTGATTTATACTAAAATCCAGTGGCTTACATAGCACCACGGCTACGCAGGGGAGGGGGCGTGCTCAAGGTTTAAGTTCGCACAATCCAGAAAAATAGCACTTATGAGTCACTTGGAATTTTTTTTTGTTTAATAGGGGGGTAGGGGGCACACTTAACAAATCTTGCAGTGGGGGGGGGGGCAACTGCTAGAGTCCATCTGGGTTCTTTTGGTACAAAAATATTTTGTTTCTCCTGCTTCTCAGCTTTGTAAGGCAGGGTATCTGTATACGTCTTGATTTAAACTCAATAGAGAATGTTTGTGGTGTTCCAAGTCGCCAGGTTTATGCAACTTCTAAACAGTATTCCTTCGTCGACGAACTTAAAACTGCTATATTGAAAGTATTGATGAAAAACCAAGTACTTTATTTTATTTCATGTTAATTGTGACTAAACTTAAAAGAGTGTTTATATTTGTTACTGTTTATATTTAGTTTTTATGAAAAAAGTGATGCGATTGCTGGAATCGATGCAGCAGGACATTAAGGAAATTAAAGAGGCTATGAAAACCCCGAGTGGACCATTGCCAAGTCTGCCTGTAAGTTGCCCATCATTGCCTTGCCAAGAACCTGAGAACCTAGCTGAGCTAGAAACGGTCCTTCAAGATGAAGCCCTCTTTCACGAAATAGTAAGTGTACCTTTTTTGAATCCAAGTTACGGTTTTTATTCCCATGAATTCTGTTGCAAGTTCTAACAAAAAAAAAAAATAATAATAATAATCAGTTGAATTATGTTAATTGAGATGTCTACAAATTAAAAAGCCAGCAACCTTTCTTTTAAGAAAGCAAGAAAGCGTAGAATTTCTTTTTTGTTGTAACTTTTCTAGTACTATGAAAAAAAATGTAAAGTTTGATAGATTACAAAGAATGTATAACAATTAGTATAAGTCTATGATAAATAGAACACAAGAATTTTTTTATTATGTAATGAAAAGATACACATCAAAAGTTGAAGGCTGTCTAGGATATGCCATCCTGATTGAAACATCAGCTGTTGTGTTTTTAAGTTAACTTTTATTTAACTTCTGCCCATTTGTACTGAATGCCTTCAAAGTATTTGAGTTGAGTATTTGAGCAAAAACAAATCCAAGATCATGCCTTTCAAGGGGTTATATTTTGCAAATTTTTTTTGCAAGGGGTTTATTATTTGACAAAGGAATATTCGAAAATGTTTGTCTCTACTTCCTAGCTAAGGATCATTCATTCTTACCCTGTAATGGAGATTTTGGCTGCATCAAACGTGTTCTTCAAAGAGTTGATGAAGTTACCTAATCAGTATGCTGAGGTTATTCTTAACTCAAGAATATCAGGGTGCTTTACGATTCACCAGGCAATGGATGATATGAACTCTGCTTTACTCGTTTGCTCCATTTTTTTCAAGTATTAACTCAGATGAAAATGCTACAAAAGGAATCCAAAAGGAAGACAGGATTTCTTTCACAGTATCCATTTGTTAAGAGGAAGAGTCATCAACATTCTCTCAAAATTTTCTGCAGTTCTGGAACTCCCAACAGTTATCGCCCATATGGAAAGACAGAGATCAACGCAAAGGAAATCCCTGGCTTAAACAAGTTGGCCGTCCACTTCAGGCTATGAATATTTTTTGATGAAAATCTCCAATGGCCGACGACACAAGCCGAGGACCAAGAAAAGCGTTATTGCAGTTTAAAAAAAATCTTTTGGAATAGCAGTGACCTCTTGCTATCGTTCATTCAGAACAATTTGCCAATTATCTGTTCAGTTAAAGCTTCTGGAAATGCCATTTTTCCTGCTAAATAAAAAGCCTAACTATAGTCTCGACATTTTACTAAATTTTAACTACCTAATCACTGAAGTACTCTAAACATTTTTCACAGCAAAAATTCATCCTAACAATTAATCAATTTCCTTTCTTCCAGTGCAATTTTCTGAGTTGTATAGGAGGCTCATCTGTGAAGGATACGACTAGACGTATTCTAAGTAAGCTCATCTCCTCTCACCTTGCCCTGAAGTACAATTGGAAAGGAACAAGAGGGGTAAAGCTTGGATTTTCCTCTTTTGAGCAAACCAACAAGCTAATATTTGGTAATTATATATTTTTGCTAGCTTTTTTAGAACTCTGTTTATGGAAAAGTTAAGTTGCTGTTAGGGGCTAGATAATTTTTTCCACAAACTGTTGGCAAATTTAAATTGAAATTTGACTGTACGAGCATGTTATAAGATTTTTTTTTTTGGTCTTTGCAATATTAAACTTATTTTCCGTATAGTAATTTTCTTAAATTGGTAGGTATAAGTATTTTTTTTACTCCGGAATTCCAGTTAATGCAGCTTTATTATTGACATCAGTGTTAAATAAAATATAGATCTAGCCGTCATGATGAAGCTTGATATAAAGTGTCTAGGAGCAACCTAGATGTAATAGAAAGTATGTTAAACAGGGTTGAACGATTTGAATAAAATGATTTAGGAAAAATCTCATTGATTTAAATAATAACTTTTAAAAGTTCAAAAGAATGAATTTGATGGACATGAATCTCTGAGTAATTTTATTAGATAAAATAATGAACAAATAAGGATTAATTATAAATAATCTTACCAAAAGAAAAAAAAAGAGATCCATATTGTTATTAAATGAATTGAATTGAAACAGGAAGAAAGAAAAAAAATCATAACACCAATAAAATTAAAAGACAAGGACTTGCAAAGACAGGGGTCGATCCAGGTTTTAGTTTTTGGGTCCGCATTTTGTGAAAAAGTAAAATATTTTTGTGAAGTTTATATTTGTAAAAAAGAAATTTTCATAAATTTGGCTTTTTTTTTCGGGAAAAACGCAATATCAAAGCATTTTTAGTCGTCATACTTTATTGAGAAAGCTGTAACGAATATAGTAAGAGCAAATGACTTAATATATAGCAAAAATACGCTTAAAAGCCTTATACTTAATCAAAGATCTTAAAAAGTGATGCAGTCAAACAAATTTTACTTCCAGAGTATCTGCTACATATAGTGAATGGGGCCGTTTTTATGATGACAAATTTTGTGAATGGGGCCGCTTTTATGATGTGGAATTTTGTGAAGGGGCCGCAAAGCGGACCCAATTTTGGCCTAGATCAACCTCTGAAAGATTATATGAAACAAGATGTTTCATTTCAATGAAATTAAAAAGAATTAATTAAATTGGAAATGTATCTGCTAGGCGTCAAGCTATTTTCTTATGCAATAAAAATTATATCATACAATCCTCCTCAATTTCCAGTAAGTCAAAACAGCAAAAAGAAAAATGCATGTATTTTAAAGATAAGAATTCTTTAAAAAAATTCTTTTAGTGTGCTTTGTAGTCCTTGTTCATTCATTTTATTTAAGGAGTTATTCCCCCCCCCCCTCCAAAAAAGTAAAAAAGGATTCAATGTTTTCTGTTATTTTTATTCCTTTATTTCCACAGTTACATAATTCTATATTCTTTCCCTTTTTTTTAAAGAAAAAGTAAGTTATTTATTTTGATAGTTAAAAAGTGTCTGGGAAAGTTGTAGCAAGTGTTTGTCAAACTGGGATATGTAATTATTTTCTACTGATTTATGAATTACTCTTACTAAAATTTTTAGTTAGATTTATTTTTCATTATATATATAGAAAAGTAATAATCTCATTTAGACATCTAACTTGAGCATTTTTCTTTTTTAGTATCAAATAGTAAACAAATTTAAATTTTAAAAATTCTATTTTCAACCAAACTAATTCTATTTAAATCAAATAAATCCAATTTAAATGAAAAAAAATCTGATTTTTTGGTTTTTAATTTTTTTATCAACCCTAGTTTTAAATAAAAATGCTGCATATGCTCACATTGTATTAAAAAAGATTTAAAATGTATATAATTTTTAAAGACAAAAGTGCTCTTTTTTTTTCTTTTTGCAACTGTTACAAAAGAATCCTTCCATTCAGTCACCCCAAGCTGGGGGGGAGGGGGGAGAATTGAATCCAAAAATTTCAGGAGTTAAATATGGAAACTAGTGCCTTTACTTTTAGTCAATAATAAAAACCAATGTACTTAATCTTTCTTTTGAAGTGCAAAATTTTACATTAAGTACGTTTGGTACAACGTATACTTTATACATTCATCTGTTCTTCTGTCATTTGCAAATTGTATTTTGTTAAACCTGTTTCACCCCCGCCCTAACTATACAGCTGCATGTTTTTATATTTTTAGCAACTTCCTGTATATCGAATAATTTTTTTTCTTATAGGTGCTGTTCGAAACAACTTGGCCTGCTCTATGGCAACAGAGGTGGAGGTCCAGACTGTAATCAAGAGATGGTTAATGTACGCAAAAGATAGGGATGGGGGCAGGAGTGCAAGGGGCGGGAAATAAATGTTATATATATGATATTTACACTAAATGTTATAATTAATCTTATGCTTATGTCAAAAAATGTGATGTATAATAAAAATTTATTTTCAATTTGCTTGTTTCATTTTTCAAAGTAATACAAAATTGCTGACACTCTTGAGTAATTAATGAGACTGTATATCCATCAGTTAATGGTATTGATGGAAGAATCTGAGATCGCCAAGGTGCTGAATATGCATATAAGTTTCATACATATGTGTATTATAGTATAAAAATTAATATCAATGAAGATAATTACTCACTACAACAAAGACGCAAAAAAAAAAAAAAAAAAATCCTACAAATGTTTTTGTGTTATATTTTAAAATAGCATGATAAATTATTAGAATTGGAATAAACTGAGTAATTTATCGTGTGAGAGAAAAGCCTGGAATAAATTAAGAGTTTAACTGCTGTGTGCAAGTAATAGGCTTTAACTGATATTTTTGAGCTATAAAAAGATAAAAGCTTTAATCATGGGTGAACTATCGGACAAATTTTTTTAAGGTGTCCATTACTAGGACATAAAACAACTTCTAAACTAAAATATTTTCACTTGACTAAAATAAAATTTAATTTTCAGTTTTTTCAGAAACTGTTAGTCTCATTAGGGTCTTCAGAACCCTTTTATATATATCTAGAAACTATTCCGAAAACAGCTGAAATGTTGCATAAATTATAGCAGATCCAAATAGCGACTTTAGATTGGTGAATGCCAAACTCTCGGATAAAATGAGATTCTGCCATTTCTTTTATATCATGAAATGGAGAATTTTATGTTAAAATTAATTGAACCAAGTAACATTTAATCGTTTATGGTGGTGAGCAGCGTTGCCCTCCTCCACCTCTCCCAAGTTAAATGGCGTAATTTGGCACTAACATTTTATCAACATTTCTGTTTTCTTATTTTTTATTTATTTTGTCAGAAAAGTGCTATGACATGCACCCAAAAATTAAATACTTTAAAGTGAAAATAAATATTTTTTAAAATAAATTACCCCCCCCCCCCCATTTTGATGGCGCACTTGCGCAAAAATCTTCAGTAAAACAGCGCTTGCCCCTAACATTTTTACTGCTTTTTTTTCAGTTTTGTTATATATATTTATTAATCTATTTTATTTATTTTTAATTTTATTAAAAAAGTATGAAATGACATAGACTCCCAAAATAAAAAAAAATATACCCTCCCCCTCCGTGTATATACCTGGCGGTATGGTTTTGCCCCCCCCCCCCGCACTGTTCAAATTGATCGAATATTGCTCGAAATCTCATTGTTTTTTCATCGAAAACTAATCTTAAATTCATCGCGCCGAACTGCACTGCTCGTTTTCTCATCGTTTTAGTTTCCAGAACTCATCTGATATCGATGATCGGCCCCCATTCTGCCGATGAGACATTTCGGAGCAATTCCCGATGAGAATTCATCGGCCACCGATGATCGGCCGATCAAAATCTGATCGGGTTTCGATGAATGGCCTTTCAGTGGCCGATGACGTTATGCTGCTTGGGAGCTTAGTGGGCGGGCAGTTGAGCCAATCAAAGGTCGGTTGAGCTAAGTGGGCGGGCAGTTGAGTCAATCAATGGTCCGTTCAGATTAGTGGGCGGGCAGTTGAGCCAATCAGTGGTAGGTTGAGCTTAAAGGGCGGGCAGTTGAGCCAATCAATGGTCTGTTGAGCTTAATGGGCGGGCTGTTGAGCCAATCAATGGTCGGTAGAGCTTAATGGGCGGTGAGTTGAGCGAATCAATGGTCGGTTGAGCTTAGTGGGCGGGCAGTTGAGCTAATCCAAAGTCGGTTGAGCTTAGTGGGCGTGCAGTTGAGCCAATCCGAGGTTGGTTGAGCTTAGTGGGCGGGCAGTTGAGCCAATCAATGGTCGGTTGAGCTTAGTGGGCGGGCAGTTGAGCCAATCAATGGTCGGTTGAGCTTAGTGGGCGGGAAGTTGAGACAATCAATGGTCGGTTGAGCTTAGTGGGCGGGCAGTTGAGCCAGTCAATGGTCGGTTGAGCTTAGTGGGCGGGCAGGTGAGCCAATCCATGGTCGGTTGATCTTATTGGGCAGGCAGTTGAGCCAATCAATGGTCGGTTGGGCTTAGTGGGCGGCCAGTTGAGCCAATCAATGGTCGGTTGAGCTTAGTGGGCGGGCAGTTGAGCCAATCAATGGTCGGTTGAGCTTAGTGGGCGGTCAGTAGAGCCAATCAATTGTCGGTTGAGCTTAGTGGGCGGTCAGTTGAGCAAATCAATGGTAGGTTGAGCTTAGTGGGCGGTCAGTTGTGCCAATCAATGGTCGGTTGAGCTTAGTCGGCGGTCAGTTGAGCCAATTAATGGTCGGTTGAGCTTCGTGGACGGGCAGTTGAGCCAATCAATGGTCGGTTGAAATTAGTGGGCGGGCAGTTAAGCCAGTCAATGGTCGGTTGAGCTTAGTGGGCGGTCAGTTGAGTCAATCAATGGTCGGTTGAGCTTAGTGGGCGGGCTGTTGAGCCAATCAATAGTCGGTTGAGCTTAGTGGGCGGGCAGTTGAGCCAATCAATGGTCTGTTGAGCTCAGTGGGCGGTCAGTGGAGCCAATCAATGGTCATTTGAGCTTAGTTGGCGGGCAGTTGAGCCAATCAATTGTCTGTTCAGCGTAGTGGGCTGGCTGTTGAGCCAATCAATGGTCGGTTGAGCATAGTGGTCAGGTAGTTGAAATAATGAATGGTCGGTTAAACTTAATGGTTGGTCAGTTGAGCCAATCAATAGTCGGTTGAGCTTAGTGGGCAGGCAGTTGAGCCAAACAAAGGCCGGTTGAGCTTAGTGGGCGTTCAGTTAAGCTAATCCAAGGTCGGTTGAGCTTAGTGGGCGTGCAGTTGAGCCAATCCAAAGTTGGTTGAGCTTAGTGGGCGGGCAGTTGAGCCAATCAATGGTCGGTTGAGCTTAGTGGGCGGGCAGTTGAGCCAATCAATGGTCGGTTGAGCTTAGTATGCGGGCAGTTGAGCCAATCAATGGTCGGTTGAGCTTAGTGGGCGGTCAGTTTTGCCAATCAGTGGTCGGTTGAGCTTAGTGGGCGGTCAGTTCAGCCAATCAAAGGTCGGTTGAGCTTAGTGGGCGGTCCTTTGAGCCAATCAATGGTCGGTTGAGCTTCGTGGACGGGCAGTTGAGACAATCAATGGTCGGTTGAAATTAGTGGGCGGGCAGTTAAGCCAATTACTGGTCGGTTGAGCTTAGTGGGCGGTCAGTTGAGTCAATCAATGTTCCGTTAAGCTTAGATGGGCGGGCATTTAAGCCTATCAGTGGTCGGTTGAGTTTAGTGGGCGGGCAGTTGATTTATCAATGGTAGGTTGAGCTTAATGGGCGGTCAGTTGAGCCAATCAATGGTCGGTTGAGCTTAGTGGGCGGGCAGTTGAACCAATCCAAGGTCGGTTGAGCTAAGTGGACGTGCAGTTGATCCAATCAAAGGTCGGTTGAGCTAAGTGGGCGGGCAGTTGAGTCAATCAATGGTCGGTTGAGCTTAGTGGGCGGGCAGTTGAGCCAATCAATGGTCGGTTGAGCTTAGTGGGCGGGAAGTTGAGACAATCAATGGTCGGTTGAGCTTAGTGGGCGGGCAGTAGAGCTAATCAATTGTCGGTTGAGCTTAGTGGGCGGGTAGTTGCGCCAATCAGTGGTGGGTTGATCTTATTGGGCAGGCAGTTGAGCCAATCAATGGTCGGTTGGGCTTAGTGGGCGGCCAGTTGAGCCAATCAATGGTCGGTTGAGCTTAGTGGGCGGGCAGTTGAGCCAATCAATGGTCGGTTGAGCTTAGTGGGCGGTCAGTAGAGCCAATCAATTGTCGGTTGAGCTTAGTGGGCGGTCAGTTGAGTAAATCAATGGTAGGTTGAGCTTAGTGGGCGGTCAGTTGTGCCAATCAATGGTCGGTTGAGCTTAGTCGGCGGTCAGTTGAGCCAATCAATGGTCGGTTGAAATTAGTGGGCGGGCAGTTAAGCCAGTCAATGGTCGGTTGAGCTTAGTGGGCGGTCAGTTGAGTCAATCAATGGTCGGTTGAGCTTAGTGGGCGGGCTGTTGAGCCAATCAATAGTCGGTTGAGCTTAGTGGGCGGGCAGTTGAGCCAATCAATGGTCTGTTGAGCTCAGTGGGCGGTCAGTGGAGCCAATCAATGGTCATTTGAGCTTAGTTGGCGGGCAGTTGAGCCAATCAATTGTCTGTTCAGCGTAGTGGGCTGGCTGTTGAGCCAATCAATGGTCGGTTGAGCATAGTGGTCAGGTAGTTGAAATAATGAATGGTCGGTTAAACTTAATGGTTGGTCAGTTGAGCCAATCAATAGTCGGTTGAGCTTAGTGGGCGGGCAGTTGAGCCAATCAAAGGTCGGGTGAGCTTAGTGGGCGGGCAGTTGGGCCAATCAAAGGTCGGTTGAGCTTAGTGGGCAGGCAGTTGAGCCAAACAAAGGCCGGTTGAGCTTAGTGGGCGTTCAGTTGAGCTAATCCAAGGTCGGTTGAGCTTAGTGGGCGTGCAGTTGAGCCAATCCAAAGTTGGTTGAGCTTAGTGGGCGGGCAGTTGAGCCAATCAATGGTCGGTTGAGCTTAGTGGGCGGGCAGTTGAGCCAATCAATGGTCGGTTGAGCTTAGTGGGCGGGCAGTTGAGCCAATCAATGGTCGGTTGAGCTTAGTGGGCGGTCAGTTTTGCATATCAGTGGTCGGTTGAGCTTAGTGGGCGGTCAGTTCAGCCAATCAAAGGTCGGTTGAGCTTAGTGGGCGGTCAGTTGAGCCAATCAATGGTCGGTTGAGCTTCGTGGACGGGCAGTTGAGACAATCAATGGTCGGTTGAAATTAGTGGTCGGGCAGTTAAGCCAATTACTGGTCGGTTGAGCTTAGTGGGCGGTCAGTTGAGTCAATCAATGTTCCGTTAAGCTTAGATGGGCGGGCATTTGAGCCTATCAGTGGTCGGTTGAGTTTAGTGGGCGGGCAGTTGATTTATCAATGGTAGGTTGAGCTTAATGGGCGGTCAGTTGAGCCAATCAATGGTCGGTTGAGCTTAGTGGGCGGGCAGTTGAACCAATCCAAGGTCGGTTGAGCTAAGTGGACGTGCAGTTGATCCAATCAAAGGTCGGTTGAGCTAAGTGGGCGGGCAGTTGAGTCAATCAATGGTCGGTTGAGCTTAGTGGGCGGGCAGTTGAGCCAATCAATGGTCGGTTGAGCTTAGTGGGCGGGCAGTTGAGCCAATCAATGGTCGGTTGAGCTTAGTGGGCGGTCAGTTGTGCCAATCAGTGGTCGGTTGAGCTTAGCGGGCGGTCAGTTCAGTCAATCAAAGGTCGGTTGAGCTTAGTGGGCGGTCAGTTGAGCCAATCAATGGTCGGTTGAGCTTCGTGGACGGGCAGTTGAGCCAATCAATGGTCGGTTGAAATTAGTGGGCGGGCAGTTAAGCCAATTACTGGTCGGTTGAGCTTAGTGGGCGTTCAGTTGAGTCAATCAATGTTCCGTTAAGCATAGATGGGCGGGCATTTGAGCCAATCATTGGTCGGTTGAGCTTAGATGGGCGGGCATTTGAGCCTATCAGTGGTCGGTTGAGCTTAGTGGGCGGGCAGTTGAGTCAATCAATGGTAGGTTGAGCTTAGTGGGCGGGCAGTTTAGCATAACAATGGTCGGTTGAGCTTAGTGGGCGGTCAGTTGAGCAAATCAATGGTCGGTTGAGCTTAGTGGGCGGTCAGTTGTGCCAATCAATGGTCGGTTGAGCTTAGTGGGCGGTCAGTTCAGCCAATCAAAGGTCGGTTGAGCTTAGTGGGCGGGCAGTTGAGCCAATCAAAAGTCGTTTGGCTTAGTGGGCGGTCAGTTGAGATAATCAATGGTCAGTTGAGCTTCGTGGACGGGCAGTTAAGCCAATCAATGGTCGGTTGAGCTTAGTGGGCGGTCAGTTGAGTCAATCAATGGTCGGTTGAGCTTAGTGGGCGGGCTGTTGAGCCAATCAATGGTCGGTTGAGCTTAGTGGGCGGGCAGTTGAGCCAATCAATGGTCTGTTGAGCTTAGTGGGCGGTCAGTGGAGCCAATCAATGGTCGTTTGAGCTTAGTGGGCGGGCAGTTGAGTCAATCAATTGTCTGTTCAGCGTAGTGGGCGGGCTGTTGAGCCAATCAATGGTCGGTTGAGCTTAGTGGTCGGGTAGTTGAAATAATGAATGGTCGGTTAAACTTAATGGTCGGTCAGTTGAGCCAATCAATAGTCGGTTGAGCTTAGTGGGCGGGCAGTTGATCCAATCAAAGGTCGGGTGAACTTAGTGGGCGGGCAGTTGGGCCAATCAAAGGTCGGTTGAGCTTAGTGGGAAGGCAGTTGAGCCAAACAAAGGCCGGTTGAGCTTAGTGGGCGTTCAGTTGAGCTAATCCAAGGTCGGTTGAGCTTAGTGGGCGTGCAGTTGAGCCAATCAATGGTCGGTTGAGCTTAAAGGGCGGGCAGTTGAGCCAATCAATGGTCTGTTGAGCTTAATGGGCGGGCTGTTGAGCCAATCAATGGTCGGTAGAGTTTAATGGGCGGTGAGTTGAGCGAATCAATGGTCGGTTGAGCTTAGTGGGCGGGCAGTTGAGCTAATCCAAAGTCGGTTGAGCTAAGTGGGCGTGCAGTTGAGCCAATCCAAGGTTGGATGAGCTTAGTGGGCGGGCAGTTGAGCCAATCAATGGTCGGTTGAGCTTAGTGGGCGGGCAGTTGAGCCAATCAATGGTCGGTTGAGCTTAGTGGGCGGGCAGTTGAGCCAGTCAATGGTCGGTTGAGCTTAGTGGGCGGGCAGGTGAGCCAATCCATGGTCGGTTGATCTTATTGGGCAGGCAGTTGAGCCAATCAATGGTCGGTTGGGCTTAGTGGGCGGCCAGTTGAGCCAATCAATGGTCGGTTGAGCTTAGTGGGCGGGCAGTTGAGCCAATCAATGGTCGGTTGAGCTTAGTGGGCGGTCAGTAGAGCCAATCAATGGTCGGTTGAGCTTAGTGGGCGGTCAGTTGAGCAAATCAATGGTAGGTTGAGCTTAGTGGGCGGTCAGTTGTGCCAATCAATGGTCGGTTGAGCTTAGTGGGCGGTCAGTTGAGCCAATCAATGGTCGGTTGAGCTTCGTGGACGGGCAGTTGAGCCAATCAATGGTCGGTTGAAATTAGTGGGCGGGCAGTTAAGCCAGTGAATGGTCGGTTGAGCTTAGTGGGCGGTCAGTTGAGTCAATCAATGGTCGGTTGAGCTTAGTGGGCGGGCTGTTGAGCCAATCAATAATCGGTTGAGCTTAGTGGGCGGGCAGTTGAGCCAATCAATGGTCTGTTGAGCTCAGTGGGCGGTCAGTGGAGCCAATCAATGGTCGTTTGAGCTTAGTGGGCGGGCAGTTAAGCCAATCAATTGTCTGTTCAGCGTAGTGGGCTGGCTGTTGAGCCAATCAATGGTCGGTTGAGCTTAGTGGTCAGGTAGTTGAAATAATGAATGGTCGGTTAAACTTAATGGTTGGTCAGTTGAGCCAATCAATAGTCGGTTGAGCTTAGTGGGCGGGCAGTTGAGCCAATCAAAGGTCGAGTGAGCTTAGTGGGCGGGCAGTTGGGCCAATCAAAGGTCGGTTGAGCTTAGTGGGCAGGCAGTTGAGCCAAACAAAGGCCGGTTGAGCTTAGTGGGCGTTCAGTTGAGCTAATCCAAGGTCGGTTGAGCTTAGTGGGCGTGCAGTTGAGCCAATCCAAAGTTGGTTGAGCTTAGTGGGCGGGCAGTTGAGCCAATCAATGGTCGGTTGAGCTTAGTGGGCGGGCAGTTGAGCCAATCAATGGTCGGTTGAGCTTAGTGGGCGGGCAGTTGAGCCAATCCATGGTCGGTTGAGCTTAGTGGGCGGTCAGTTGTGCCAATCAGTGGTCGGTTGAGCTTAGTGGGCGGTCAGTTCAGCCAATCAAAGGTCGGTTGAGCTTAGTGGGCGGTCAGTTGAACCAATCAATGGTCGGTTGAGCTTCGTGGACGGGCAGTTGAGCCAATCAATGGTCAGTTGAAATTAGTGGGCGGGCAGTTAAGCCAATTACTGGTCGGTTGAGCTTAGTGGGCGGTCAGTTGAGTCAATCAATGTTCCGTTAAGCTTAGATGGGCGGGCATTTGAGCCAATCATTGGTCGGTTGAACTTAGATGGGCGGGCATTTGAGCCTATCAGTGGTCGGTTGAGCTTAGTGGGCGGGCAGTTGAGTTATCAATGGTAGGTTGAGCTTAATGGGCGGTCAGTTGAGCCAATCAATGGTCGGTTGAGCTTAGTGGGCGGGCAGTTGAGCCAATCCAAGGTCGGTTGAGCTAAGTGGACGTGCAGTTGATCCAATCAAAGGTCGGTTGAGCTAAGTGGGCGGGAAGTTGAGTCAATCAATGGTCCGTTCAGATTAGTGGGCGGGCAGTTGAGCCAATCAATGGTCGGTTGAGCTTAGTGGGCGGGCAGTTGAGCCAATCAATGGTCGGTTGAGTTTAGTGGGCGGGCAGTTGAGCCAATCAATGGTCGGTTGAGCTTAGTCGGCGGGCAGTTGAGCCAATCAATGGTCGGTTGAGCTTAGTGGGCGGTCAGTTGTGCCAATCAGTGGTCGGTTGAGCTTAGCGGGCGTTCAGTTCAGCCAATCAAAGGTCGGTTGAGCTTAGTGGGCGGTCAGTTGAGCCAATCAATGGTCGGTTGAGCTTCGTGGACGGGCAGTTGAGCCAATCAATGGTCGGTTGAAATTAGTGGGCGGGCAGTTAAGCCAATTACTGGTCGGTTGAGCTTAGTGGGCGGTCAGTTGAGTCAATCAATGTTCCGTTAAGCATAGATGGGCGGGCATTTGAGCCAATCATTGGTCGGTTGAGCTTAGATGGGCGGGCATTTGAGCCTATCAGTGGTCAGTTGAGCTTAGTGGGCGGGCAGTTGAGTCAATCAATGGTAGGTTGAGCTTAGTGGGCGGGCAGTTTAGCATAACAATGGTCGGTTGAGCTTAGTGGGCGGTCAGTTGAGCAAATCAATGGTCGGTTGAGCTTAGTGGGCGGTCAGTTGTGCCAATCAATGGTCGGTTGAGCTTAGTGGGCGGTCAGTTCAGCCAATCAAAGGTCGGTTGAGCTTAGTGGGCGGGCAGTTGAGCCAATCAAAAGTCGTTTGGCTTAGTGGGCGGTCAGTTGAGATAATCAATGGTCAGTTGAGCTTCTTGGACGGGCAGTTAAGCCAATCAATGGTCGGTTGAGCTTAGTGGGCGGTCAGTTGAGTCAATCAATGGTCGGTTGAGCTTAGTGGGCGGGCTGTTGAGCCAATCAATGGTCGGTTGAGCTTAGTGGGCGGGCAGTTGAGCCAATCAATGGTCTGTTGAGCTCAGTGGGCGGTCAGTGGAGCCAATCAATGGTCGTTTGAGCTTAGTGGGCGGGCAGTTGTGTCAATCAATTGTCTGTTCAGCGTAGTGGGCGGGCTGTTGAGCCAATCAATGGTCGGTTGAGCTTAGTGGTCGGGTAGTTGAAATAATGAATGGTCGGTTAAAATTAATGGTCGGTCAGTTGAGCCAATCAATAGTCGGTTGAGCTTAGTGGGCGGGCAGTTGAGCCAATCAAAGGTCGGGTGAGCTTAGTGGGCGGGCAGTTGGGCCAATCAAAGGTCGGTTGAGCTTAGTGGGAAGGCAGTTGAGCCAAACAAAGGCCGGTTGAGCTTAGTGGGCGTTCAGTTGAGTTAATCCAAGGTCGGTTGAGCTTAGTGGGCGTGCAGTTGAGCCAATGCAAAGTTGGTTGAGCTTAGTGGGCGGGCAGTTGAGCCAATCAATGGTCGGTTGAGCTTAGTGGGAGGGCAGTTGAGCCAATCAATGGTCGGTTGAGCTTAGTGGGCGGGCAGTTGAGCCAATCAATGGTCGGTTGAGCTTAGTGGGCGGTCAGTTGAGCCAATCAGTGGTCGGTTGAGCTTAGTGGGCGGTCAGTGGAGCCAATCAATGGTCGGTTGAGCTTAGTGGGCGGGCAGTTGAGCATAACAATGGTCGGTTGAGCTTAGTGTGCGGTCAGTTGAGCAAATCCATGGTCGGTTGATCTTACTGGACAGGCAGTTGAGCCAATCAATGGTCGGTTGGGCTTAGTGGGCGGGCAGTTGAGCCAATCAATGGTCGGTTGAGCTTAGTGGGCGGGCAGTTGAGCCAATCAATGGTCGGTTGAGCTTAGTGGGCGGGCAGTTGAGCCAGTCATTGGTCAATTGAGCTTAGTGGGCGGGCAGTTGAGCCAATCCATGGTCGGTTGATCTTATTGGGCAGGCAGTTGATCCAATCAAAGGTCGGTTGGGCTTAGTGGGCGGGCAGTTGAGCCAATCAATGGTCCGTTCAGATTAGTGGGCGGGCAGTTGAGTCAATCAATGGTTGGTTGAGCTTAGTGGGCGGGCAGTTGAGCCAATCAATGGTCGGTTGAGCTTAGTGGGCGGGCAGTTGAGCCAGTCATTGGTCGATTGAGCTTAGTGGGCGGGCAGTTGAGCCAATCCATGGTCGGTTGATCTTATTGGGCAGGCAGTTGATCCAATCAAAGGTCGGTTGAGCTAAGTGGGCGGGCAGTTGAGTCAATCAATGGTCCGTTCAGATTAGTGGGCGGGCAGTTGAGTCAATCAATGGTCGGTTGAGCTTAGTGGGCGGGCAGTTGAGCCAATCAATGGTCGGTTGAGCTTAGTGGGCGGGCAGTTGAGCCAATCAATGGTCGGTTGAGCTTAGTGGGCGGGCAGTTGAACCAGTCATTGGTCGATTGAGCTTAGTGGGCGGGCAGTTGAGCCAATCCATGGTCGGTTGATCTTATTGGGCAGGCAGTTGAGCCAATCAATGGTCGGTTGGGCTTAGTGGGCGGGCAGTTGAGCCAATCAATAGTCGGTTGAGCTTAGTGGGCGGGCAGTTGAGCCAATCAATGGTCGGTTGAGCTTAGTGGGCGGTCAGTGGAGCCAATCAATGGTCGGTTGAGCTTAGTGGGTGGGCAGTTGAGCATACAATTGTCGGTTGAGCTTAGTGGGCCGTCAGTTCAGCCAATCAATGTTCGGTTGAGCTTAGTGGGCGAGCAGTTGAGCCAATCAATGGTCGGTTGAGCTTAGTGGGCGGGCAGTTGAGCCAATCAATGGTCGGTTGATCTTAGTGGGCAGGCAGTTGAGTCAATCATTGGTCTGTTGAGCTTAGTGGGCGGGCTGTTGAGCCAGTCAATGGTCGATTGAGCTTAGTGGGCGGGCAGTTGAGCCAATCAATGGTCGGTTGATCGTAGTGGGCAGGCAGTTGAGCCAATCAATGGTCGGTTAAGCTTAATGGGCGGTCAGTTGAGCCAATCAATGGTCGGTCGAGCTTAGTGGGCGGGCAGTTGAGCCAATCATTGGTTGGTTGAGTTTAGTGGGCGGTCAGTGGAGCCAATCAATGGTCTTTGAGCTTAGTGGGCGGGCAGTTGCGCCATGCAATGGTCTATTGAGCTTAGTGGGCGGGCTGTTGAGCCAATCAATGGTCGGTTGAGCTTAGTGGTCGGGTAGTTGAAATAATGAATGGTCGGTTGAGCTTATTGGGCGGTCAGTTGAGCCAATCAATAGTCGGTTGAGCTTAGTGGTCGGGCAGTTGAGCCAATCAAAGGTCGGGTGAGCTTAGTGGGCGGGCAGTTGCGCCAATCAAAGGTCGGTTGAGCTTAGTGGGCAGGCAGTTGAGCCAAACAAAGGCCGGTTTAGCTTAGTGGGCGGGGGTTGAGCCAATCAAAGATCGGTTGAGCTTAGTGGGCGGGCAGTTGAGCCAATCAAAGGTCGGTTGAGCTTAGTGGGCGGTCAATGGAGCCAATCAATGGTCGGTTGAGCTTAGTGGGCGGGCAGTTTAGCATAACAATGGTCGGTTGAACTTAGTGGGCGGTCAGTTGAGCAAATCAGTAGTCGGTTGAGCTTAGTGGGCGGTCAGTTGTGCCAATCAATGGTCGGTTGAGCTTAGTGGGCGGTCAGTTCAGCCAATCAAAGGTCGGTTGAGCTTAGTGGGCGGGCAGTTGAGCCAATCAAAAGTCGGTTGGCTTAGTGGGCTGTCAGTTGAGCCAATCAAAGGTCGGTTGAGCTTAGTGAGCGGTCAATGGAGCCAATCAATGGTCGGTTGAGCTTAGTGGGCGGGCAGTTTAGCATAACAATGGTCGGTTGAGCTTAGTGGGCGGTCAGTTGAGCAAATCAATAGTCGGTTGAGCTTAGTGGGCGGGCAGTTGAGCCAATCAATGGTCGGTTGAGCTTAGTGGGCGGGCAGTTTAGCATAACAATGGTCGGTTGAACTTAGTGGGCGGTCAGTTGAGCAAATCAGTAGTCGGTTGAGCTTAGTGGGCGGTCAGTTGTGCCAGTCATTGGTCGATTGAGCTTAGTGGGCGGGCAGTTGAGCCAATCCATGGTCGGTTGATCTTATTGGGCAAGCAGTTGAGCCAATCAATGGTCGGTTGGGCTTAGTGTGCGGTCAGTTGAGCAAATCCATGGTCGGTTGATCTTACTGGACAGGCAGTTGAGCCAATCAATGGTCGGTTGGGCTTAGTGGGCGGGCAGTTGAGCCAATCAATGGTCGGTTGAGCTTAGTGGGCGGGCAGTTGAGCCAATCCATGGTCGGTTGATCTTATTGGGCAGGCAGTTTATCCAATCAAAGGTCGGTTGGGCTTAGTGGGCGGGCAGTTGAGCCAATCAATGGTCCGTTCAGATTAGTGGGCGGGCAGTTGAGTCAATCAATGGTTGGTTGAGCTTAGTGGGCGGGCAGTTGAGCCAATCAATGGTCGGTTGAGCTTAGTGGGCGGGCAGTTGAGCCAGTCATTGGTCGATTGAGCTTAGTGGGCGGGCAGTTGAGCCAATCCATGGTCGGTTGATCTTATTGGGCAGGCAGTTGATCCAATCAAAGGTCGGTTGAGCTAAGTGGGCGGGCAGTTGAGTCAATCAATGGTCCGTTCAGATTAGTGGGCGGGCAGTTGAGTCAATCAATGGTCGGTTGAGCTTAGTGGGCGGGCAGTTGAGCCAATCAATGGTCGGTTGAGCTTAGTGGGCGGGCAGTTGAGCCAATCAATGGTCGGTTGAGCTTAGTGGGCGGGCAGTTGAACCAGTCATTGGTCGATTGAGCTTAGTGGGCGGGCAGTTGAGCCAATCCATGGTCGGTTGATCTTATTGGGCAGGCAGTTGAGCCAATCAATGGTCGGTTGGGCTTAGTGGGCGGGCAGTTGAGCCAATCAATAGTCGGTTGAGCTTAGTGGGCGGGCAGTTGAGCCAATCAATGGTCGGTTGAGCTTAGTGGGCGGTCAGTGGAGCCAATCAATGGTCGGTTGAGCTTAGTGGGTGGGCAGTTGAGCATACAATTGTCGGTTGAGCTTAGTGGGCGGTCAGTTCAGCCAATCAATGTTCGGTTGAGCTTAGTGGGCGAGCAGTTGAGCCAATCAATGGTCGGTTGAGCTTAGTGGGCGGGCAGTTGAGCCAATCAATGGTCGGTTGATCTTAGTGGGCAGGCAGTTGAGTCAATCATTGGTCTGTTGAGCTTAGTGGGCGGGCTGTTGAGCCAATCAATGGTCGATTGAGCTTAGTGGGCGGGCAGTTGAGCCAATCAATGGTCGGTTGATCGTAGTGGGCAGGCAGTTGAGCCAATCAATGGTCGGTTAAGCTTAATGGGCGGTCAGTTGAGCCAATCAATGGTCGGTCGAGCTTAGTGGGCGGGCAGTTGAGCCAATCATTGGTTGGTTGAGTTTAGTGGGCGGTCAGTGGAGCCAATCAATGGTCTTTGAGCTTAGTGGGCGGGCAGTTGCGCCAATCAATGGTCTATTGAGCTTAGTGGGCGGGCTGTTGAGCCAATCAATGGTCGGTTGAGCTTAGTGGTCGGGTAGTTGAAATAATGAATGGTCGGTTGAGCTTATTGGGCGGTCAGTTGAGTCAATCAATAGTCGGTTGAGCTTAGTGGTCGGGCAGTTGAGCCAATCAAAGGTCGGGTGAGCTTAGTGGGCGGGCAGTTGCGCCAATCAAAGGTCGGTTGAGCTTAGTGGGCAGGCAGTTGAGCCAAACAAAGGCCGGTTTAGCTTAGTGGGCGGGGGTTGAGCCAATCAAAGATCGGTTGAGCTTAGTGGGCGGGCAGTTGAGCCAATCAAAGGTCGGTTGAGCTTAGTGGGCGGTCAATGGAGCCAATCAATGGTCGGTTGAGCTTAGTGGGCGGGCAGTTTAGCATAACAATGGTCGGTTGAACTTAGTGGGCGGTCAGTTGAGCAAATCAGTAGTCGGTTGAGCTTAGTGGGCGGTCAGTTGTGCCAATCAATGGTCGGTTGAGCTTAGTGGGCGGTCAGTTCAGCCAATCAAAGGTCGGTTGAGCTTAGTGGGCGGGCAGTTGAGCCAATCAACAGTCGGTTGGCTTAGTGGGCTGTCAGTTGAGCCAATCAAAGGTCGGTTGAGCTTAGTGAGCGGTCAATGGAGCCAATCAATGGTCGGTTGAGCTTAGTGAGCGGGCAGTTTAGCATAACAATGGTCGGTTGAGCTTAGTGGGCGGTCAGTTGAGCAAATCAATAGTCGGTTGAGCTTAGTGGGCGGTCAGTTGTGCCAATCAAAGGTCGGTTGAGCTTAGTGGGCGGGCAGTTGAGCCAATCAATGGTCGGTTGAGCTTATTGGGCGGACAGTTGAGCCAATCAATGGTCGGTTAAGCTTAGTGGGCGGGCAGTTGAGCCAATCAATGGTCGGTTGATCTTAGTGGGTGGTCAAATGAGCCAGTCATTGGTCGATTGAGCTTAGTGGGCGGGCAGTTGAGCCAATCCATGGTCGGTTGATCTTATTGGGCAAGCAGTTGAGCCAATCAATGGTCGGTTGGGCTTAGTGGGCGGGCAGTTGAGCCAATCAATGGTCGGTTGAGCTTAGTGGGCGGGCAGTTGAGCCGATCAATGGTCGGTTGAGTTTAGTGGGCGGTCAATGGAGCCAATCAATGGTCGGTTGAGCTTAGTGAGCGGGCAGTTGAGCCAATCAGTGGTCGGTTGAGCTTAGTGGGCGGTCAGTGGAGCCAATCAAAGGTCGGTTGAGCTTAGTGGGCGGGCAGTTGAGCAAATCAATGGTAGGTTGAGCTTAGTGGGCGGTCAGTTGTGCCAATCAATGGTCGGTTGAGCTTAGTGGGCGGTCAGTTGAGCCAATCAATGGTCGGTTGAGCTTCGTGGACGGGCAGTTGAGCCAATCAATGGTCGGTTAATATTAGTGGGCGGGCAGTTAAGCCAGTGAATGGTCGGTTGAGCTTAGTGGGCGGTCAGTTGAGTCAATCAATGGTCGGTTGAGCTTAGTGGGCGGGCTGTTGAGCCAATAAATAATCGGTTGAGCTTAGTGGGCGGGCAGTTGAGCCAATCAATGGTCTGTTGAGCTCAGTGGGCGGTCAGTGGAGCCAATCAATGGTCGTTTGAGCTTAGTGGTCAGGTAGTTGAAATAATGAATGGTCGGTTAAACTTAATGGTTGGTCAGTTGAGCCAATCAATAGTCGGTTGAGCTTAGTGGGCGGGCAGTTGAGCCAATCAAAGGTCGAGTGAGCTTAGTGGGCGGGCAGTTGGGCCAATCAAAGGTCGGTTGAGCTTAGTGGGCAGGCAGTTGAGCCAAACAAAGGCCGGTTGAGCTTAGTGGGCGTTCAGTTGAGCTAATCCAAGGTCGGTTGAGCTTAGTGGGCGTGCAGTTGAGCCAATCCAAAGTTGGTTGAGCTTAGTGGGCGGGCAGTTGAGCCAATCAATGGTCGGTTGAGCTTAGTGGGCGGGCAGTTGAGCCAATCCATGGTCGGTTGAGCTTAGTGGGCGGTCAGTTGTGCCAATCAGTGGTCGGTTGAGCTTAGTGGGCGGTCAGTTCAGCCAATCAAAGGTCGGTTGAGCTTAGTGGGCGGTCAGTTGAGCCAATCAATGGTCGGTTGAGCTTCGTGGACGGGCAGTTGAGCCAATCAATGGTCGGTTGAAATTAGTGGGCGGGCAGTTAAGCCAATTACTGGTCGGTTGAGCTTAGTGGGCGGTCAGTTGAGTCAATCAATGTTCCGTTAAGCTTAGATGGGCGGGCATTTGAGCCAATCATTGGTCGGTTGAACTTAGATGGGCGGGCATTTGAGCCTATCAGTGGTCGGTTGAGCTTAGTGGGCGGGCAGTTGAGTTATCAATGGTAGGTTGAGCTTAATGGGCGGTCAGTTGAGCCAATCAATGGTCGGTTGAGCTTAGTGGGCGGGCAGTTGAGCCAATCCAAGGTCGGTTGAGCTAAGTGGACGTGCAGTTGATCCAATCAAAGGTCGGTTGAGCTAAGTGGGCGGGCAGTTGAGTCAATCAATGGTCCGTTCAGATTAGTGGGCGGGCAGTTGAACCAATCAATGGTCGGTTGAGCTTAGTGGGCGGGCAGTTGAGCCAATCAATGGTCGGTTGAGTTTAGTGGGCGGGCAGTTGAGCCAATCAATGGTCGGTTGAGCTTAGTGGGCGGGCAGTTGAGCCAATCAATGGTCGGTTGAGCTTAGTGGGCGGTCAGTTGTGCCAATCAGTGGTCGGTTGAGCTTAGCGGGCGGTCAGTTCAGCCAATCAAAGGTCGGTTGAGCTTAGTGGGCGGTCAGTTGAGCCAATCAATGGTCGGTTGAGCTTCGTGGACAGGCAGTTGAGCCAATCAATGGTCGGTTGAAATTAGTGGGCGGGCAGTTAAGCCAATTACTGGTCGGTTGAGCTTAGTGGGCGGTAAGTTGAGTCAATCAATGTTCCGTTAAGCATAGATGGGCGTTAATTTGAGCCAATCATTGGTCGGTTGAGCTTAGATGGGCGGGCATTTGAGCCTATCAGTGGTCAGTTGAGCTTAGTGGGCGGGCGGTTGAGTCAATCAATGGTAGGTTGAGCTTAGTGGGCGGGCAGTTTAGCATAACAATGGTCGGTTGAGCTTAGTGGGCGGTCAGTTGAGCAAATCAATGGTCGGTTGAGCTTAGTGGGCGGTCAGTTGTGCCAATCAATGGTCGGTTGAGCTTAGTGGGCGGTCAGTTCAGCCAATCAAAGGTCGGTTGAGCTTAGTGGGCGGGCAGTTGAGCCAATCAAAAGTCGTTTGGCTTAGTGGGCGGTCAGTTGAGATAATCAATGGTCAGTTGAGCTTCGTGGACGGGCAGTTAAGCCAATCAATGGTCGGTTGAGCTTAGTGGGCGGGCTGTTGAGCCAATCAATGGTCGGTTGAGCTTAGTGGGCGGGCAGTTGAGCCATTCAATGGTCTGTTGAGCTCAGTGGGCGGTCAGTGGAGCCAATCAATGGTCGTTTGAGCTTAGTGGGCGGGCAGTTGAGTCAATCAATTGTCTGTTCAGCGTAGTGGGCGGGCTGTTGAGCCGATCAATGGTCGGTTGAGCTTAGTGGTCGGGTAGTTGAAATAATGAATGGTCGGTTAAAATTAATGGTCGGTCAGTTGAGCCAATCAATAGTCGGTTGAGCTTAGTGGGCGGGCAGTTGAGCCAATCAAAGGTCGGATGAGCTTAGTGGGCGGGCAGTTGGGCCAATCAAAGGTCGGTTGAGCTTAGTGGGAAGGCAGTTGAGCCAAACAAAGGCCGGTTGAGCTCAGTGGGCGTTCAGTTGAGCTAATCCAAGGTCGGTTGAGCTTAGTGGGCGTGCAGTTGAGCCAATGCAAAGTTGGTTGAGCTTAGTGGGCGGGCAGTTGAGCCAATCAATGGTCGGTTGAGCTTAGTGGGAGGGCAGTTGAGCCAATCAATGGTCGGTTGAGCTTAGTGGGCGGGCAGTTGATCCAATCAAAGGTCGGTTGAGCTTAGTGGGCGGGCAGTTGAGCCAATCAAAAGTCGGTTGGCTTAGTGGGCTGTCAGTTGAGCCAATCAAAGGTCGGTTGAGCTTAGTGAGCGGTCAATGGAGCCAATCAATGGTCGGTTGAGCTTAGTGGGCGGGCAGTTTAGCATAACAATGGTCGGTTGAGCTTAGTGGGCGGTCAGTTGAGCAAATCAATAGTCGGTTGAGCTTAGTGGGCGGGCAGTTGAGCCAATCAATGGTCGGTTGAGCTTAGTGAGCGGTCAATGGAGCCAATCAATGGTCGGTTGAGCTTAGTGGGCGGGCAGTTTAGCATAACAATGGTCGGTTGAGCTTAGTGGGCGGTCAGTTGAGCAAATCAATAGTCGGTTAAGCTTAGTGGGCGGGCAGTTGAGCCAATCAATGGTCGGTTGAGCTTAGTTGGTGGTCAAATGAGCCAGTCATTGGTCGATTGAGCTTAGTGGGCGGGCAGTTGAGCCAATCCATGGTCGGTTGATCTTATTGGGCAAGCAGTTGAGCCAATCAATGGTCGGTTGGGCTTAGTGTGCGGTCAGTTGAGCAAATCCATGGTCGGTTGATCTTACTGGACAGGCAGTTGAGCCAATCAATGGTCGGTTGGGCTTAGTGGGCGGGCAGTTGAGCCAATCAATGGTCGGTTGAGCTTAGTGGGCGGGCAGTTGAGCCAATCCATGGTCGGTTGATCTTATTGGGCAGGCAGTTTATCCAATCAAAGGTCGGTTGGGCTTAGTGGGCGGGCAGTTGAGCCAATCAATGGTCCGTTCAGATTAGTGGGCGGGCAGTTGAGTCAATCAATGGTTGGTTGAGCTTAGTGGGCGGGCAGTTGAGCCAATCAATGGTCGGTTGAGCTTAGTGGGCGGGCAGTTGAGCCAGTCATTGGTCGATTGAGCTTAGTGGGCGGGCAGTTGAGCCAATCCATGGTCGGTTGATCTTATTGGGCAGGCAGTTGATCCAATCAAAGGTCGGTTGAGCTAAGTGGGCGGGCAGTTGAGTCAATCAATGGTCCGTTCAGATTAGTGGGCGGGCAGTTGAGTCAATCAATGGTCGGTTGAGCTTAGTGGGCGGGCAGTTGAGCCAATCAATGGTCGGTTGAGCTTAGTGGGCGGGCAGTTGAGCCAATCAATGGTCGGTTGAGCTTAGTGGGCGGGCAGTTGAACCAGTCATTGGTCGATTGAGCTTAGTGGGCGGGCAGTTGAGCCAATCCATGGTCGGTTGATCTTATTGGGCAGGCAGTTGAGCCAATCAATGGTCGGTTGGGCTTAGTGGGCGGGCAGTTGAGCCAATCAATAGTCGGTTGAGCTTAGTGGGCGGGCAGTTGAGCCAATCAATGGTCGGTTGAGCTTAGTGGGCGGTCAGTGGAGCCAATCAATGGTCGGTTGAGCTTAGTGGGTGGGCAGTTGAGCATACAATTGTCGGTTGAGCTTAGTGGGCGGTCAGTTCAGCCAATCAATGTTCGGTTGAGCTTAGTGGGCGAGCAGTTGAGCCAATCAATGGTCGGTTGAGCTTAGTGGGCGGGCAGTTGAGCCAATCAATGGTCGGTTGAGCTTAGTGGGCGGGCAGTTGAGCCAATCAAAGGTCGGTTGAGCTTAGTGGGCGGTCAATGGAGCCAATCAATGGTCGGTTGAGCTTAGTGGGCGGGCAGTTTAGCATAACAATGGTCGGTTGAACTTAGTGGGCGGTCAGTTGAGCAAATCAGTAGTCGGTTGAGCTTAGTGGGCGGTCAGTTGTGCCAATCAATGGTCGGTTGAGCTTAGTGGGCGGTCAGTTCAGCCAATCAAAGGTCGGTTGAGCTTAGTGGGCGGGCAGTTGAGCCAATCAACAGTCGGTTGGCTTAGTGGGCTGTCAGTTGAGCCAATCAAAGGTCGGTTGAGCTTAGTGAGCGGTCAATGGAGCCAATCAATGGTCGGTTGAGCTTAGTGGGCGGGCAGTTTAGCATAACAATGGTCGGTTGAGCTTAGTGGGCGGTCAGTTGAGCAAATCAATAGTCGGTTGAGCTTAGTGGGGCGGTCAGTTGTGCCAATCAAAGGTCGGTGGAGCTTAGTGGGCGGGCAGTTGAGCCAATCAATGGTCGGTTGAGCTTATTGGGCGGACAGTTGAGCCAATCAATGGTCGGTTGAGCTTATTGGGCGGACAGTTGAGCCAATCAATGGTCGGTTAAGCTTAGTGGGCGGGCAGTTGAGCCAATCAATGGTCGGTTGATCTTAGTGGGTGGTCAAATGAGCCAGTCATTGGTCGATTGAGCTTAGTGGGCGGGCAGTTGAGCCAATCCATGGTCGGTTGATCTTATTGGGCAAGCAGTTGAGCCAATCAATGGTCGGTTGGGCTTAGTGGGCGGGCAGTTGAGCCAATCAATGGTCGGTTGAGCTTAGTGGGCGGGCAGTTGAGCCGATCAATGGTCGGTTGAGTTTAGTGGGCGGTCAATGGAGCCAATCAATGGTCGGTTGAGCTTAGTGAGCGGGCAGTTGAGCCAATCAGTGGTCGGTTGAGCTTAGTGGGCGGTCAGTGGAGCCAATCAAAGGTCGGTTGAGCTTAGTGGGCGGGCAGTTGAGCAAATCAATGGTAGGTTGAGCTTAGTGGGCGGTCAGTTGTGCCAATCAATGGTCGGTTGAGCTTAGTGGGCGGTCAGTTGAGCCAATCAATGGTCGGTTGAGCTTCGTGGACGGGCAGTTGAGCCAATCAATGGTCGGTTAATATTAGTGGGCGGGCAGTTAAGCCAGTGAATGGTCGGTTGAGCTTAGTGGGCGGTCAGTTGAGTCAATCAATGGTCGGTTGAGCTTAGTGGGCGGGCTGTTGAGCCAATCAATAATCGGTTGAGCTTAGTGGGCGGGCAGTTGAGCCAATCAATGGTCTGTTGAGCTCAGTGGGCGGTCAGTGGAGCCAATCAATGGTCGTTTGAGCTTAGTGGGCGGGCAGTTGAGCCAATCAATTGTCTGTTCAGCGTAGTGGGCTGGCTGTTGAGCCAATCAATGGTCGGTTGAGCTTAGTGGGCGGGCAGTTGAGCCGATCAATGGTCGGTTGAGCTTAGTGGGCGGTCAGTTGTGCCAATCAGTGGTCGGTTGAGCTTAGTGGGCGGTCAGTTCAGCCAATCAAAGGTCGGTTGAGCTTAGTGGGCGGTCAGTTGAGCCAATCAATGGTCGGTTGAGCTTCGTGGACGGGCAGTTGAGCCAATCAATGGTCGGTTGAAATTAGTGGGCGGGCAGTTAAGCCAATTACTGGTCGGTTGATCTTAGTGGGCAGGCAGTTGAGTCAATCATTGGTCTGTTGAGCTTAGTGGGCGGGCTGTTGAGCCAATCAATGGTCGATTGAGCTTAGTGGGCGGGCAGTTGAGCCAATCAATGGTCGGTTGATCGTAGTGGGCAGGCAGTTGAGCCTATCAATGGTCGGTTAAGCTTAATGGGCGGTCAGTTGAGCCAATCAATGGTCGGTCGAGCTTAGTGGGCGGGCAGTTGAGCCAATCATTGTTTGGTTGAGTTTAGTGGGCGGTCAGTGGAGCCAATCAATGGTCTTTGAGCTTAGTGGGCGGGCAGTTGCGCCAATCAATGGTCTATTGAGCTTAGTGGGCGGGCTGTTGAGCCAATCAATGGTCGGTTGAGCTTAGTGGTCGGGTAGTTGAAATAATGAATGGTCGGTTGAGCTTATTGGGCGGTCAGTTGAGCCAATCAATAGTCGGTTGAGCTTAGTGGGCGGGCAGTTGAGCCAATCAAAGGTCGAGTGAGCTTAGTGGGCGGGCAGTTGGGCCAATCAAAGGTCGGTTGAGCTTAGTGGGCAGGCAGTTGAGCCAAACAAAGGCCGGTTGAGCTTAGTGGGCGTTCAGTTGAGCTAATCCAAGGTCGGTTGAGCTTAGTGGGCGTGCAGTTGAGCCAATCCAAAGTTGGTTGAGCTTAGTGGGCGGGCAGTTGAGCCAATCAATGGTCGGTTGAGCTTAGTGGGCGGGCAGTTGAGCCAATCAATGGTCGGTTGAGCTTAGTGGGCGGGCAGTTGAGCCAATCCATGGTCGGTTGAGCTTAGTGGGCGGTCAGTTGTGCCAATCAGTGGTCGGTTGAGCTTAGTGGGCGGTCAGTTCAGCCAATCAAAGGTCGGTTGAGCTTAGTGGGCGGTCAGTTGAGCCAATCAATGGTCGGTTGAGCTTCGTGGACGGGCAGTTGAGCCAATCAATGGTCGGTTGAAATTAGTGGGCGGGCAGTTAAGCCAATTACTGGTCGGTTGATCTTAGTGGGCAGGCAGTTGAGTCAATCATTGGTCTGTTGAGCTTAGTGGGCGGGCTGTTGAGCCAATCAATGGTCGATTGAGCTTAGTGGGCGGGCAGTTGAGCCAATCAATGGTCGGTTGATCGTAGTGGGCAGGCAGTTGAGCCTATCAATGGTCGGTTAAGCTTAATGGGCGGTCAGTTGAGCCAATCAATGGTCGGTCGAGCTTAGTGGGCGGGCAGTTGAGCCAATCATTGTTTGGTTGAGTTTAGTGGGCGGTCAGTGGAGCCAATCAATGGTCTTTGAGCTTAGTGGGCGGGCAGTTGCGCCAATCAATGGTCTATTGAGCTTAGTGGGCGGGCTGTTGAGCCAATCAATGGTCGGTTGAGCTTAGTGGTCGGGTAGTTGAAATAATGAATGGTCGGTTGAGCTTATTGGGCGGTCAGTTGAGCCAATCAATAGTCGGTTGAGCTTAGTGGTCGGGCAGTTGAGCCAATCAAAGGTCGGGTGAGCTTAGTGGGCGGGCAGTTGCGCCAATCAAAGGTCGGTTGAGCTTAGTGGGCAGGCAGTTGAGCCAAACAAAGGCCGGTTTAGCTTAGTGGGCGGGGGTTGAGCCAATCAAAGATCGGTTGAGCTTAGTGGGCGGGCAGTTGAGCCAATCAAGGGTCGGTTGAGCTTAGTGGGCGGTCAATGGAGCCAATCAATGGTCGGTTGAGCTTAGTGGGCGGGCAGTTTAGCATAACAATGGTCGGTTGAACTTAGTGGGCGGTCAGTTGAGCAAATCAGTAGTCGGTTGAGCTTAGTGGGCGGTCAGTTGTGCCAATCAATGGTCGGTTGAGCTTAGTGGGCGGTCAGTTCAGCCAATCAAAGGTCGGTTGAGCTTAGTGGGCGGGCAGTTGAGCCAATCAACAGTCGGTTGGCTTAGTGGGCTGTCAGTTGAGCCAATCAAAGGTCGGTTGAGCTTAGTGAGCGGTCAATGGAGCCAATCAATGGTCGGTTGAGCTTAGTGGGCGGGCAGTTTAGCATAACAATGGTCGGTTGAGCTTAGTGGGCGGTCAGTTGAGCAAATCAATAGTCGGTTGAGCTTAGTGGGCGGTCAGTTGTGCCAATCAAAGGTCGGTGGAGCTTAGTGGGCGGGCAGTTGAGCCAATCAATGGTCGGTTGAGCTTATTGGGCGGACAGTTGAGCCAATCAATGGTCGGTTAAGCTTAGTGGGCGGGCAGTTGAGCCAATCAATGGTCGGTTGATCTTAGTGGGTGGTCAAATGAGTCAGTCATTGGTCGATTGAGCTTAGTGGGCGGGCAGTTGAGCCAATCCATGGTCGGTTGATCTTATTGGGCAAGCAGTTGAGCCAATCAATGGTCGGTTGGGCTTAGTGGGCGGGCAGTTGAGCCAATCAATGGTCGGTTGAGCTTAGTGGGCGGGCAGTTGAGCCGATCAATGGTCGGTTGAGTTTAGTGGGCGGTCAATGGAGCCAATCAATGGTCGGTTGAGCTTAGTGAGCGGGCAGTTGAGCCAATCAGTGGTCGGTTGAGCTTAGTGGGCGGTCAGTGGAGCCAATCAAAGGTCGGTTGAGCTTAGTGGGCGGGCAGTTGAGCAAATCAATGGTAGGTTGAGCTTAGTGGGCGGTCAGTTGTGCCAATCAATGGTCGGTTGAGCTTAGTGGGCGGTCAGTTGAGCCAATCAATGGTCGGTTGAGCTTCGTGGACGGGCAGTTGAGCCAATCAATGGTCGGTTAATATTAGTGGGCGGGCAGTTAAGCCAGTGAATGGTCGGTTGAGCTTAGTGGGCGGTCAGTTGAGTCAATCAATGGTCGGTTGAGCTTAGTGGGCGGGCTGTTGAGCCAATCAATAATCGGTTGAGCTTAGTGGGCGGGCAGTTGAGCCAATCAATGGTCTGTTGAGCTCAGTGGGCGGTCAGTGGAGCCAATCAATGGTCGTTTGAGCTTAGTGGGCGGGCAGTTGAGCCAATCAATTGTCTGTTCAGCGTAGTGGGCTGGCTGTTGAGCCAATCAATGGTCGGTTGAGCTTAGTGGTCAGGTAGTTGAAATAATGAATGGTCGGTTAAACTTAATGGTTGGTCAGTTGAGCCAATCAATAGTCGGTTGAGCTTAGTGGGCGGGCAGTTGAGCCAATCAAAGGTCGAGTGAGCTTAGTGGGCGGGCAGTTGGGCCAATCAAAGGTCGGTTGAGCTTAGTGGGCAGGCAGTTGAGCCAAACAAAGGCCGGTTGAGCTTAGTGGGCGTTCAGTTGAGCTAATCCAAGGTCGGTTGAGCTTAGTGGGCGTGCAGTTGAGCCAATCCAAAGTTGGTTGAGCTTAGTGGGCGGGCAGTTGAGCCAATCAATGGTCGGTTGAGCTTAGTGGGCGGGCAGTTGAGCCAATCAATGGTCGGTTGAGCTTAGTGGGCGGGCAGTTGAGCCAATCCATGGTCGGTTGAGCTTAGTGGGCGGTCAGTTGTGCCAATCAGTGGTCGGTTGAGCTTAGTGGGAGGTCAGTTCAGCCAATCAAAGGTCGGTTGAGCTTAGTGGGCGGTCAGTTGAGCCAATCAATGGTCGGTTGAGCTTCGTGGACGGGCAGTTGAGCCAATCAATGGTCGGTTGAAATTAGTGGGCGGGCAGTTAAGCCAATTACTGGTCGGTTGAGCTTAGTGGGCGGTCAGTTGAGTCAATCAATGTTCCGTTAAGCTTAGATGGGCGGGCATTTGAGCCAATCATTGGTCGGTTGAACTTAGATGGGCGGGCATTTGAGCCTATCAGTGGTCGGTTGAGCTTAGTGGGCGGGCAGTTGAGTTATCAATGGTAGGTTGAGCTTAATGGGCGGTCAGTTGAGCCAATCAATGGTCGGTTGAGCTTAGTGGGCGGGCAGTTGAGCCAATCCAAGGTCGGTTGAGCTAAGTGGACGTGCAGTTGATCCAATCAAAGGTCGGTTGAGCTAAGTGGGCGGGCAGTTGAGTCAATCAATGGTCCGTTCAGATTAGTGGGCGGGCAGTTGAACCAATCAATGGTCGGTTGAGCTTAGTGGGCGGGCAGTTGAGCCAATCAATGGTCGGTTGAGTTTAGTGGGCGGGCAGTTGAGCCAATCAATGGTCGGTTGAGCTTAGTGGGCGGGCAGTTGAGCCAATCAATGGTCGGTTGAGCTTAGTGGGCGGTCAGTTGTGCCAATCAGTGGTCGGTTGAGCTTAGCGGGCGGTCAGTTCAGCCAATCAAAGGTCGGTTGAGCTTAGTGGGCGGTCAGTTGAGCCAATCAATGGTCGGTTGAGCTTCGTGGACAGGCAGTTGAGCCAATCAATGGTCGGTTGAAATTAGTGGGCGGGCAGTTAAGCCAATTACTGGTCGGTTGAGCTTAGTGGGCGGTAAGTTGAGTCAATCAATGTTCCGTTAAGCATAGATGGGCGTTCATTTGAGCCAATCATTGGTCGGTTGAGCTTAGATGGGCGGGCATTTGAGCCTATCAGTGGTCAGTTGAGCTTAGTGGGCGGGCGGTTGAGTCAATCAATGGTAGGTTGAGCTTAGTGGGCGGGCAGTTTAGCATAACAATGGTCGGTTGAGCTTAGTGGGCGGTCAGTTGAGCAAATCAATGGTCGGTTGAGCTTAGTGGGGCGGTCAGTTGTGCCAATCAATGGTCGGTTGAGCTTAGTGGGCGGTCAGTTCAGCCAATCAAAGGTCGGTTGAGCTTAGTGGGCGGGCAGTTGAGCCAATCAAAAGTCGTTTGGCTTAGTGGGCGGTCTGTTGAGATAATCAATGGTCAGTTGAGCTTCGTGGACGGGCAGTTAAGCCAATCAATGGTCGGTTGAGCTTAGTGGGCGGGCTGTTGAGCCAATCAATGGTCGGTTGAGCTTAGTGGGCGGGCAGTTGAGCCAATCAATGGTCTGTTGAGCTCAGTGGGCGGTCAGTGGAGCCAATCAATGGTCGTTTGAGCTTAGTGGGCGGGCAGTTGAGTCAATCAATTGTCTGTTCAGCGTAGTGGGCGGGCTGTTGAGCCAATCAATGGTCGGTTGAGCTTAGTGGTCGGGTAGTTGAAATAATGAATGGTCGGTTAAAATTAATGGTCGGTCAGTTGAGCCAATCAATAGTCGGTTGAGCTTAGTGGGCGGGCAGTTGAGCCAATCAAAGGTCGGGTGAGCTTAGTGGGCGTTCAGTTGGGCCAATCAAAGGTCGGTTGAGCTTAGTGGGAAGGCAGTTGAGCCAAACAAAGGCCGGTTGAGCTCAGTGGGCGTTCAGTTGAGCTAATCCAAGGTCGGTTGAGCTTAGTGGGCGTGCAGTTGAGCCAATGCAAAGTTGGTTGAGCTTAGTGGGCGGGCAGTTGAGCCAATCAATGGTCGGTTGAGCTTAGTGGGAGGGCAGTTGATCCAATCAATGGTCGGTTGAGCTTAGTGGGCGGGCAGTTGAGCCAATCAATGGTCGGTTGAGCTTAGTGGGCGGTCAGTTGAGCCAATCAGTGGTCGGTTGAGCTTAGTGGGCGGTCAGTGGAGCCAATCAATGGTCGGTTGAGCTTAGTGGCCGGGCAGTTGAGCATAACAATGGTCGGTTGAGCTTAGTGTGCGGTCAGTTGAGCAAATCCATGGTCGGTTGATCTTACTGGACAGGCAGTTGAGCCAATCAATGGTCGGTTGGGCTTAGTGGGCGGGCAGTTGAGCCAATCAATGGTCGGTTGAGCTTAGTGGGCGGGCAGTTGAGCCAATCAATGGTCGGTTGAGCTTAGTGGGCGGGCAGTTGAGCCAGTCATTGGTCGATTGAGCTTAGTGGGCGGGCAGTTGAGCCAATCCATGGTCGGTTGATCTTATTGGGCAGGCAGTTGATCCAATCAAAGGTCGGTTGGGCTTAGTGGGCGGGCAGTTGAGCCAATCAATGGTCCGTTCAGATTAGTGGGCGGGCAGTTGAGTCAATCAATGGTTGGTTGAGCTTAGTGGGCGGGCAATTGAGCCAATCAATGGTCGGTTGAGCTTAGTGGGCGGGCAGTTGAGCCAGTCATTGGTCGATTGAGCTTAGTGGGCGGGCAGTTGAGCCAATCCATGGTCGGTTGATCTTATTGGGGCAGGCAGTTGATCCAATCGAAGGTCGGATGAGCTAAGTGGGCGGGCAGTTGAGTCAATCAATGGTCCTTTCAGATTAATGGGCGGGCAGTTGAGTCAATCAATGGTCGGTTGAGCTTAGTGGGCGGGCAGTTGAGCCAATCAATGGTCGGTTGATCTTAGTGGGCAGGCAGTTGAGTCAATCATTGGTCTGTTGAGCTTAGTGGGCGGGCTGTTGAGCCAATCAATGGTCGATTGAGCTTAGTGGGCGGGCAGTTGAGCCAATCAATGGTCGGTTGATCATAGTGGGCAGGCAGTTGAGCCAATCAATGGTCGGTTAAGCTTAATGGGCGGTCAGTTGAGCCAATCAATGGTCGGTCGAGCTTAGTGGGCGGGCAGTTGAGCCAATCATTGTTTGGTTGAGTTTAGTGGGCGGTCAGTGGAGCCAATCAATGGTCTTTGAGCTTAGTGGGCGGGCAGTTGCGCCAATCAATGGTCTATTGAGCTTTGTGGGCGGGCTGTTGAGCCAATCAATGGTCGGTTGAGCTTAGTGGTCGGGTAGTTGAAATAATGAATGGTCGGTTGAGCTTATTGGGCGGTCAGTTGAGCCAATCAATAGTCGGTTGAGCTTAGTGGTCGGGCAGTTGAGCCAATCAAAGGTCGGGTGAGCTTAGTGGGCGGGCAGTTGCGCCAATCAAAGGTCGGTTGAGCTTAGTGGGCAGGCAGTTGAGCCAAACAAAGGCCGGTTTAGCTTAGTGGGCGGGCAGTTGAGCCAATCAAAGATCGGTTGAGCTTAGTGGGCGGGCAGTTGAGCCAATCAAAGGTCGGTTGAGCTTAGTGGGCGGTCAATGGAGCCAATCAATGGTCGGTTGAGCTTAGTGGGCGGGCAGTTTAGCATAACAATGGTCGTTTGAGCTTAGTGGGCGGTCAGTTGAGCAAATCAATAGTCGGTTGAGCTTAGTGGGCTGTCAGTTGTGCCAATCAAAGGTCGGTTGAGCTTAGTGGGCGGGCAGTTGAGCCAATCAATGGTCGGTTGAGCTTATTGGGCAGTTGGACAGTTGAGCCAATCAATGGTCGGTTAAGCTTAGTGGGCGGGCAGTTGAGCCAATCAATGGTCGGTTGAGCTTAGTGGGTGGTCAAATGAGCCAGTCATTGGTCGATTGAGCTTAGTGGGCGGGCAGTTGAGCCAATCCATGGTCGGTTGATCTTATTGGGCAAGCAGTTGAGCCAATCAATGGTCGGTTGGGCTTAGTGGGCGGGCAGTTGAGCCAATCAATGGTCGGTTGAGCTTAGTGGGCGGGCAGTTGAGCCGATCAATGGTCGGTTGAGTTTAGTGGGCGGTCAATGGAGCCAATCAATGGTCGGTTGAGCTTAGTGAGCGGGCAGTTGAGCCAATCAGTGGTCGGTTGAGCTTAGTGGGCGGTCAGTGGAGCCAATCAAAGGTCGGTTGAGCTTAGTGGGCGGGCAGTTGAGCATAACAATGGTCGGTTGAGCTTAGTGGGCGGTCAGTTGAGCAAATCCATGGTCGGTTGATCTTATTGGGCAGGCAGTTGAGCCAATCAATGGTCGGTTGGGCTTAGTGGGCGGGCAGTTGAGCCAATCAATGGTCGGTTGAGCTTAGTGGGCGGGCAGTTGAGCCAATCAATGGTCCGTTCAGATTAGTGGGCGGGCAGTTGAGTCAATCAATGGTCGGTTGAGCTTAGTGGGCGGGCAGTTGAGTCAATCAATGGTCGGTTGAGCTTAGTGGGCGGGCAGTTGAGCCAGTCATTGGTCGATTGAGCTTAGTGGGCGGGCAGTTGAGCCAATCCATGGTCGGTTGATCTTATTGGGCAGGCAGTTGATCCAATCAAAGGTCGGTTGAGCTAAGTGGGCGGGCAGTTGAGTCAATCAATGGTCCGTTCAGATTAGTGGGCGGGCAGTTGAGTCAATCAATGGTCGGTCGAGCTTAGTGGGCGGGCAGTTGAGCCAATCAATGGTCGATTGAGCTTAGTGGGCGGGCAGTTGAGCCAATCCATGGTCGGTTGATCTTATTGGGCAGGCAGTTGAGCCAATCAATGGTCGGTTGGGCTTAGTGGGCGGGCAGTTGAGCCAATCAATAGTCGGTTGAGCTTAGTGGGCGGGCAGTTGAGCCAATCAATGGTCGGTTGAGCTTAGTGGGCGGTCAGTGGAGCCAATCAATGGTCGGTTGAGCTTAGTGGGTGGGCAGTTGAGCATACAATTGTCGGTTGAGCTTAGTGGGCGGTCAGTTGAGCCAATCAATGGTCGGTTGAGCTTAGTGGGCGGGCAGTTGAGCCAATCAATGGTCGGTTGAGCTTAGTGGGCGGGCAGTTGATCCAATCAATGGTCGGTTGATCTTAGTGGGCACGCAGTTGAGTCAATCATTGGTCTGTTGAGCTTAGTGGGCGGTCTGTTGAGCCAATCAATGGTCGATTGAGCTTAGTGGGCGGGAATTTGAGCCAATCAATGGTCGGTTGATCGTAGTGGGCAGGCAGTTGAGCCAATCAATGGTCGGTTAAGCTTAATGGGCGGTCAGTTGAGCCAATCAATGGTCGGTCGAGCTTAGTGGGCGGGCAGTTGAGCCAATCATTGGTTGGTTGAGCTTAGTGGGCGGTCAGTGGAGCCAATCAATGGTCTTTGAGCTTAGTGGGCGGGCAGTTGCGCCAATCAATGGTCTATTGAGCTTAGTGGGCGGGCTGTTGAGCCAATAAATGGTCGGTTGAGCTTATTGGGCGGACAGTTGAGCCAATCAATGGTCGGTTAAGCTTAGTGGGCGGGCAGTTGAGCCAATCAATGGTCGGTTGAGCTTAGTGGGTGGTCAAATGAGCCAGTCATTGGTCGATTGAGCTTAGTGGGCGGGCAGTTGAGCCAATCCATGGTCGGTTGATCTTATTGGGCAAGCAGTTGAGCCAATCAATGGTCGGTTGGGCTTAGTGGGCGGGCAGTTGAGCCAATCAATGGTCGGTTGAGCTTAGTGGGCGGGCAGTTGAGCCGATCAATGGTCGGTTGAGTTTAGTGGGCGGTCAATGGAGCCAATCAATGGTCGGTTGAGCTTAGTGAGCGGGCAGTTGAGCCAATCAGTGGTCGGTTGAGCTTAGTGGGCGGTCAGTGGAGCCAATCAAAGGTCGGTTGAGCTTAGTGGGCGGGCAGTTGAGCATAACAATGGTCGGTTGAGCTTAGTGGGCGGTCAGTTGAGCAAATCCATGGTCGGTTGATCTTATTGGGCAGGCAGTTGAGCCAATCAATGGTCGGTTGGGCTTAGTGGGCGGGCAGTTGAGCCAATCAATGGTCGGTTGAGCTTAGTGGGCGGGCAGTTGAGCCAATCAATGGTCGGTTGAGCTTAGTGGGCAGGCAGTTGAGCCAGTTATTGGTCGATTGAGCTTAGTGGGCGGGCACTTGAGCCAATCCATGGTCGGTTGATCTTATTGGGCAGGCAAATGATCCAATCAAAGGTCGGTTGGGCTTAGTGGGCGGGCAGTTGAGCCAATCAATGGTCCGTTCAGATTAGTGGGCGGGCAGTTGAGTCAATCAATGGTCGGTTGAGCTTAGTGGGCGGGCAGTTGAGTCAATCAATGGTCGGTTGAGCTTAGTGGGCGGGCAGTTGAGCCAGTCATTGGTCGATTGAGCTTAGTGGGCGGGCAGTTGAGCCAATCCATGGTCGGTTGATCTTATTGGGCAGGCAGTTGATCCAATCAAAGGTCGGTTGAGCTAAGTGGGCGGGCAGTTGAGTCAATCAATGGTCCGTTCAGATTAGTGGGCGGGCAGTTGAGTCAATCAATGGTCGGTCGAGCTTAGTGGGCGGGCAGTTGAGCCAATCAATGGTCGATTGAGCTTAGTGGACGGGCAGTTGAGCCAATCCATGGTCGGTTGATCTTATTGGGCAGGCAGTTGAGCCAATCAATGGTCGGTTGGGCTTAGTGGGCGGCCAGTTGAGCCAATCAATAGTCGGTTGAGCTTAGTGGGCGGGCAGTTGAGCCAATCAATGGTCGGTTGAGCTTAGTGGGCGGTCAGTGGAGCCAATCAATGGTCGGTTGAGCTTAGTGGGTGGGCAGTTGAGCATACAATTGTCGGTTGAGCTTAGTGGGCGGGCTGTTGAGCCAATCAATGGTCGGTTGAGCTTAGTGGGCGGGCAGTTGAGCCAATCAATGGTCTGTTGAGCTCAGTGGGCGGTCAGTGGAGCCAATCAATGGTCGTTTGAGCTTAGTGGGCGGGCAGTTGAGTCAATCAATTGTCTGTTCAGCGTAGTGGGCGGGCTGTTGAGCCAATCAATGGTCGGTTGAGCTTAGTGGTCGGGTAGTTGAAATAATGAATGGTCGGTTAAAATTAATGGTCGGTCAGTTGAGCCAATCAATAGTCGGTTGAGCTTAGTGGGCGGGCAGTTGAGCCAATCAAAGGTCGGGTGAGCTTAGTGGGCGGGCAGTTGGGCCAATCAAAGGTCGGTTGAGCTTAGTGGGAAGGCAGTTGAGCCAAACAAAGGCCGGTTGAGCTCAGTGGGCGTTCAGTTGAGCTAATCCAAGGTCGGTTGAGCTTAGTGGGCGTGCAGTTGAGCCAATGCAAAGTTGGTTGAGCTTAGTGGGCGGGCAGTTGAGCCAATCAATGGTCGGTTGAGCTTAGTGGGAGGGCAGTTGAGCCAATCAATGGTCGGTTGAGCTTAGTGGGCGGGCAGTTGAGCCAATCAATGGTCGGTTGAGCTTAGTGGGCGGTCAGTTGAGCCAATCAGTGGTCGGTTGAGCTTAGTGGGCGGTCAGTGGAGCCAATCAATGGTCGGTTGAGCTTAGTGGCCGGGCAGTTGAGCATAACAATGGTCGGTTGAGCTTAGTGTGCGGTCAGTTGAGCAAATCCATGGTCGGTTGATCTTACTGGACAGGCAGTTGAGCCAATCAATGGTCGGTTGGGCTTAGTGGGCGGGCAGTTGAGCCAATCAATGGTCGGTTGAGCTTAGTGGGCGGGCAGTTGAGCCAATCAATGGTCGGTTGAGCTTAGTGGGCGGGCAGTTGAGCCAGTCATTGGTTGATTGAGCTTAGTGGGCGGGCAGTTGAGCCAATCCATGGTCGGTTGATCTTATTGGGCAGGCAGTTGATCCAATCAAAGGTCGGTTGGGCTTAGTGGGCGGGCAGTTGAGCCAATCAATGGTCCGTTCAGATTAGTGGGCGGGCAGTTGAGTCAATCAATGGTTGGTTGAGCTTAGTGGGCGGGCAATTGAGCCAATCAATGGTCGGTTGAGCTTAGTGGGCGGGCAGTTGAGCCAGTCATTGGTCGATTGAGCTTAGTGGGCGGGCAGTTGAGCCAATCCATGGTCGGTTGATCTTATTGGGCAGGCAGTTGATCCAATCAAAGGTCGGATGAGCTAAGTGGGCGGGCAGTTGAGTCAATCAATGGTCCTTTCAGATTAATGGGCGGGCAGTTGAGTCAATCAATGGTCGGTTGAGCTTAGTGGGCGGGCAGTTGAGCCAATCAATGGTCGGTTGAGCTTAGTGGGCGGGCAGTTGAGCCAATCAATGGTCGGTTGAGCTTAGTGGGCGGGCAGTTGAGCCAGTCATTGGTCGATTGAGCTTAGTGGGCGGGCAGTTGAGCCAATCCATGGTCGGTTGATCTTATTGGGCAGGCAGTTGAGCCAATCAATGGTCGGTTGGGCTTAGTGGGCGGGCAGTTGAGCCAATCAATATTCGGTTGAGCTTAGTGGGCGGGCAGTTGAGCCAATCAATGGTCGGTTGAGCTTAGTGGGCGGTCAGTGGAGCCAATCAATGGTCGGTTGAGCTTAGTGGGTGGGCAGTTGAGCATACAATTGTCGGTTGAGCGTAGTGGGCGGTCAGTTGAGCCAATCAATGTTCGGTTGAGCTTAGTGGGCGAGCAGTTGAGCCAATCAATGGTCGGTTGAGCTTAGTGGGCGGACAGTTGAGCCAATCAATGGTCGGTTGATCTTAGTGGGCAGGCAGTTGAGTCAATCATTGGTCTGTTGAGCTTAGTGGGCGGGCTGTTGAGCCAATCAATGGTCGATTGAGCTTAGTGGGCGGGCAGTTGAGCCAATCAATGGTCGGTTGATCATAGTGGGCAGGCAGTTGAGCCAATCAATGGTCGGTTAAGCTTAATGGGCGGTCAGTTGAGCCAATCAATGGTCGGTCGAGCTTAGTGGGCGGGCAGTTGAGCCAATCATTGTTTGGTTGAGTTTAGTGGGCGGTCAGTGGAGCCAATCAATGGTCTTTGAGCTTAGTGGGCGGGCAGTTGCGCCAATCAATGGTCTATTGAGCTTAGTGGGCGGGCTGTTGAGCCAATCAATGGTCGGTTGAGCTTAGTGGTCGGGTAGTTGAAATAATGAATGGTCGGTTGAGCTTATTGGGCGGTCAGTTGAGCCAATCAATAGTCGGTTGAGCTTAGTGGTCGGGCAGTTGAGCCAATCAAAGGTCGGGTGAGCTTAGTGGGCGGGCAGTTGCGCCAATCAAAGGTCGGTTGAGCTTAGTGGGCAGGCAGTTGAGCCAAACAAAGGCCGGTTTAGCTTAGTGGGCGGGCAGTTGAGCCAATCAAAGATCGGTTGAGCTTAGTGGGCGGGCAGTTGAGCCAATCAAAGGTCGGTTGAGCTTAGTGGGCGGTCAATGGAGCCAATCAATGGTCGGTTGAGCTTAGTGGGCGGGCAGTTTAGCATAACAATGGTCGGTTGAACTTAGTGGGCGGTCAGTTGAGCAAATCAGTAGTCGGTTGAGCTTAGTGGGCGGTCAGTTGTGCCAATCAATGGTCGGTTGAGCTTAGTGGGCGGTCAGTTCAGCCAATCAAAGGTCGGTTGAGCTTAGTGGGTGGGCAGTTGAGCCAATCAAAAGTCGGTTGGCTTAGTGGGCTGTCAGTTGAGCCAATCAAAGGTCGGTTGAGCTTAGTGAGCGGTCAATGGAGCCAATCAATGGTCGGTTGAGCTTAGTGGGCGGGCAGTTTAGCATAACAATGGTCGTTTGAGCTTAGTGGGCGGTCAGTTGAGCAAATCAATAGTCGGTTAAGCTTAGTGGGCGGTCAGTTGTGCCAATCAAAGGTCGGTTGAGCTTAGTGGGCGGGCAGTTGAGCCAATCAATGGTCGGTTGAGCTTATTGGGCGGACAGTTGAGCCTATCAATGGTCGGTTAAGCTTAGTGGGCGGGCAGTTGAGCCAATCAATGGTCGGTTGAGCTTAGTGGGTGGTCAAATGAGCCAGTCATTGGTCGATTGAGCTTAGTGGGCGGGCAGTTGAGCCAATCCATGGTCGGTTGATCTTATTGGGCAAGCAGTTGAGCCAATCAATGGTCGGTTGGGCTTAGTGGGCGGGCAGTTGAGCCAATCAATGGTCGGTTGAGCTTAGTGGGCGGGCAGTTGAGCCGATCAATGGTCGGTCGAGTTTAGTGGGCGGTCAATGGAGCCAATCAATGGTCGGTTGAGCTTAGTGAGCGGGCAGTTGAGCCAATCAGTGGTCGGTTGAGCTTAGTGGGCGGTCAGTGGAGCCAATCAAAGGTCGGTTGAGCTTAGTGGGCGGGCAGTTGAGCATAACAATGGTCGGTTGAGCTTAGTGGGCGGTCAGTTGAGCAAATCCATGGTCGGTTGATCTTATTGGGCAGGCAGTTGAGCCAATCAATGGTCGGTTGGGCTTAGTGGGCGGGCAGTTGAGCCAATCAATGGTCGGTTGAGCTTAGTGGGCGGGCAGTTGAGCCAATCAATGGTCCGTTCAGATTAGTGGGCGGGCAGTTGAGTCAATCAATGGTCGGTTGAGCTTAGTGGGCGGGCAGTTGAGTCAATCAATGGTCGGTTGAGCTTAGTGGGCGGGCAGTTGAGCCAGTCATTGGTCGATTGAGCTTAGTGGGCGGGCAGTTGAGCCAATCCATGGTCGGTTGATCTTATTGGGCAGGCAGTTGATCCAATCAAAGGTCGGTTGAGCTAAGTGGGCGGGCAGTTGAGTCAATCAATGGTCCGTTCAGATTAGTGGGCGGGCAGTTGAGTCAATCAATGGTCGGTCGAGCTTAGTGGGCGGGCAGTTGAGCCAATCAATGGTCGATTGAGCTTAGTGGGCGGGCAGTTGAGCCAATCCATGGTCGGTTGATCTTATTGGGCAGGCAGTTGAGCCAATCAATGGTCGGTTGGGCTTAGTGGGCGGGCAGTTGAGCCAATCAATAGTCGGTTGAGCTTAGTGGGCGGGCAGTTGAGCCAATCAATGGTCGGTTGAGCTTAGTGGGCGGTCAGTGGAGCCAATCAATGGTCGGTTGAGCTTAGTGGGTGGGCAGTTGAGCATACAATTGTCGGTTGAGCTTAGTGGGCGGTCAGTTGAGCCAATCAATGGTCGGTTGAGCTTAGTGGGCGGGCAGTTGAGCCAATCAATGGTCGGTTGATCTTAGTGGGCACGCAGTTGAGTCAATCATTGGTCTGTTGAGCTTAGTGGGCGGTCTGTTGAGCCAATCAATGGTCGATTGAGCTTAGTGGGCGGGAATTTGAGCCAATCAATGGTCGGTTGATCGTAGTGGGCAGGCAGTTGAGCCAATCAATGGTCGGTTAAGCTTAATGGGCGGTCAGTTGAGCCAATCAATGGTCGGTCGAGCTTAGTGGGCGGGCAGTTGAGCCAATCATTGGTTGGTTGAGCTTAGTGGGCGGTCAGTGGAGCCAATCAATGGTCTTTGAGCTTAGTGGGCGGGCAGTTGCGCCAATCAATGGTCTATTGAGCTTAGTGGGCGGGCTGTTGAGCCAATAAATGGTCGGTTGAGCTTATTGGGCGGACAGTTGAGCCAATCAATGGTCGGTTAAGCTTAGTGGGCGGGCAGTTGAGCCAATCAATGGTCGGTTGAGCTTAGTGGGTGGTCAAATGAGCCAGTCATTGGTCGATTGAGCTTAGTGGGCGGGCAGTTGAGCCAATCCATGGTCGGTTGATCTTATTGGGCAAGCAGTTGAGCCAATCAATGGTCGGTTGGGCTTAGTGGGCGGGCAGTTGAGCCAATCAATGGTCGGTTGAGCTTAGTGGGCGGGCAGTTGAGCCGATCAATGGTCGGTTGAGTTTAGTGGGCGGTCAATGGAGCCAATCAATGGTCGGTTGAGCTTAGTGAGCGGGCAGTTGAGCCAATCAGTGGTCGGTTGAGCTTAGTGGGCGGTCAGTGGAGCCAATCAAAGGTCGGTTGAGCTTAGTGGGCGGGCAGTTGAGCATAACAATGGTCGGTTGAGCTTAGTGGGCGGTCAGTTGAGCAAATCCATGGTCGGTTGATCTTATTGGGCAGGCAGTTGAGCCAATCAATGGTCGGTTGGGCTTAGTGGGCGGGCAGTTGAGCCAATCAATGGTCGGTTGAGCTTAGTGGGCGGGCAGTTGAGCCAATCAATGGTCGGTTGAGCTTAGTGGGCAGGCAGTTGAGCCAGTTATTGGTCGATTGAGCTTAGTGGGCGGGCACTTGAGCCAATCCATGGTCGGTTGATCTTATTGGGCAGGCAAATGATCCAATCAAAGGTCGGTTGGGCTTAGTGGGCGGGCAGTTGAGCCAATCAATGGTCCGTTCAGATTAGTGGGCGGGCAGTTGAGTCAATCAATGGTCGGTTGAGCTTAGTGGGCGGGCAGTTGAGTCAATCAATGGTCGGTTGAGCTTAGTGGGCGGGCAGTTGAGCCAGTCATTGGTCGATTGAGCTTAGTGGGCGGGCAGTTGAGCCAATCCATGGTCGGTTGATCTTATTGGGCAGGCAGTTGATCCAATCAAAGGTCGGTTGAGCTAAGTGGGCGGGCAGTTGAGTCAATCAATGGTCCGTTCAGATTAGTGGGCGGGCAGTTGAGTCAATCAATGGTCGGTCGAGCTTAGTGGGCGGGCAGTTGAGCCAATCAATGGTCGATTGAGCTTAGTGGACGGGCAGTTGAGCCAATCCATGGTCGGTTGATCTTATTGGGCAGGCAGTTGAGCCAATCAATGGTCGGTTGGGCTTAGTGGGCGGGCAGTTGAGCCAATCAATAGTCGGTTGAGCTTAGTGGGCGGGCAGTTGAGCCAATCAATGGTCGGTTGAGCTTAGTGGGCGGGCAGTTGAGCCAGTCATTGGTCGATTGAGCTTAGTGGGCGGGCAGTTGAGCCAATCCATGGTCGGTTGATCTTATTGGGCAGGCAGTTGATCCAATCAAAGGTCGGTTGGGCTTAGTGGGCGGGCAGTTGAGCCAATCAATGGTCCGTTCAGATTAGTGGGCGGGCAGTTGAGTCAATCAATGGTTGGTTGAGCTTAGTGGGCGGGCAATTGAGCCAATCAATGGTCGGTTGAGCTTAGTGGGCGGGCAGTTGAGCCAGTCATTGGTCGATTGAGCTTAGTGGGCGGGCAGTTGAGCCAATCCATGGTCGGTTGATCTTATTGGGCAGGCAGTTGATCCAATCAAAGGTCGGATGAGCTAAGTGGGCGGGCAGTTGAGTCAATCAATGGTCCTTTCAGATTAATGGGCGGGCAGTTGAGTCAATCAATGGTCGGTTGAGCTTAGTGGGCGGGCAGTTGAGCCAATCAATGGTCGGTTGAGCTTAGTGGGCGGGCAGTTGAGCCAATCAATGGTCGGTTGAGCTTAGTGGGCGGGCAGTTGAGCCAGTCATTGGTCGATTGAGCTTAGTGGGCGGGCAGTTGAGCCAATCCATGGTCGGTTGATCTTATTGGGCAGGCAGTTGAGCCAATCAATGGTCGGTTGGGCTTAGTGGGCGGGCAGTTGAGCCAATCAATAGTCGGTTGAGCTTAGTGGGCGGGCAGTTGAGCCAATCAATGGTCGGTTGAGCTTAGTGGGCGGTCAGTGGAGCCAATCAATGGTCGGTTGAGCTTAGTGGGTGGGCAGTTGAGCATACAATTGTCGGTTGAGCGTAGTGGGCGGTCAGTTGAGCCAATCAATGTTCGGTTGAGCTTAGTGGGCGAGCAGTTGAGCCAATCAATGGTCGGTTGAGCTTAGTGGGCGGACAGTTGAGCCAATCAATGGTCGGTTGATCTTAGTGGGCAGGCAGTTGAGTCAATCATTGGTCTGTTGAGCTTAGTGGGCGGGCTGTTGAGCCAATCAATGGTCGATTGAGCTTAGTGGGCGGGCAGTTGAGCCAATCAATGGTCGGTTGATCATAGTGGGCAGGCAGTTGAGCCAATCAATGGTCGGTTAAGCTTAATGGGCGGTCAGTTGAGCCAATCAATGGTCGGTCGAGCTTAGTGGGCGGGCAGTTGAGCCAATCATTGTTTGGTTGAGTTTAGTGGGCGGTCAGTGGAGCCAATCAATGGTCTTTGAGCTTAGTGGGCGGGCAGTTGCGCCAATCAATGGTCTATTGAGCTTAGTGGGCGGGCTGTTGAGCCAATCAATGGTCGGTTGAGCTTAGTGGTCGGGTAGTTGAAATAATGAATGGTCGGTTGGGCTTAGTGGGCGGGCAGTTGAGCCAATCAATGGTCGGTTGAGCTTAGTGGGCGGGCAGTTGAGCCGATCAATGGTCGGTCGAGTTTAGTGGGCGGTCAATGGAGCCAATCAATGGTCGGTTGAGCTTAGTGAGCGGGCAGTTGAGCCAATCAGTGGTCGGTTGAGCTTAGTGGGCGGTCAGTGGAGCCAATCAAAGGTCGGTTGAGCTTAGTGGGCGGGCAGTTGAGCATAACAATGGTCGGTTGAGCTTAGTGGGCGGTCAGTTGAGCAAATCCATGGTCGGTTGATCTTATTGGGCAGGCAGTTGAGCCAATCAATGGTCGGTTGGGCTTAGTGGGCGGGCAGTTGAGCCAATCAATGGTCGGTTGAGCTTAGTGGGCGGGCAGTTGAGCCAATCAATGGTCCGTTCAGATTAGTGGGCGGGCAGTTGAGTCAATCAATGGTCGGTTGAGCTTAGTGGGCGGGCAGTTGAGTCAATCAATGGTCGGTTGAGCTTAGTGGGCGGGCAGTTGAGCCAGTCATTGGTCGATTGAGCTTAGTGGGCGGGCAGTTGAGCCAATCCATGGTCGGTTGATCTTATTGGGCAGGCAGTTGATCCAATCAAAGGTCGGTTGAGCTAAGTGGGCGGGCAGTTGAGTCAATCAATGGTCCGTTCAGATTAGTGGGCGGGCAGTTGAGTCAATCAATGGTCGGTCGAGCTTAGTGGGCGGGCAGTTGAGCCAATCAATGGTCGATTGAGCTTAGTGGGCGGGCAGTTGAGCCAATCCATGGTCGGTTGATCTTATTGGGCAGGCAGTTGAGCCAATCAATGGTCGGTTGGGCTTAGTGGGCGGGCAGTTGAGCCAATCAATAGTCGGTTGAGCTTAGTGGGCGGGCAGTTGAGCCAATCAATGGTCGGTTGAGCTTAGTGGGCGGTCAGTGGAGCCAATCAATGGTCGGTTGAGCTTAGTGGGTGGGCAGTTGAGCATACAATTGTCGGTTGAGCTTAGTGGGCGGTCAGTTGAGCCAATCAATGGTCGGTTGAGCTTAGTGGGCGGGCAGTTGAGCCAATCAATGGTCGGTTGATCTTAGTGGGCACGCAGTTGAGTCAATCATTGGTCTGTTGAGCTTAGTGGGCGGTCTGTTGAGCCAATCAATGGTCGATTGAGCTTAGTGGGCGGGAATTTGAGCCAATCAATGGTCGGTTGATCGTAGTGGGCAGGCAGTTGAGCCAATCAATGGTCGGTTAAGCTTAATGGGCGGTCAGTTGAGCCAATCAATGGTCGGTCGAGCTTAGTGGGCGGGCAGTTGAGCCAATCATTGGTTGGTTGAGCTTAGTGGGCGGTCAGTGGAGCCAATCAATGGTCTTTGAGCTTAGTGGGCGGGCAGTTGCGCCAATCAATGGTCTATTGAGCTTAGTGGGCGGGCTGTTGAGCCAATAAATGGTCGGTTGAGCTTATTGGGCGGACAGTTGAGCCAATCAATGGTCGGTTAAGCTTAGTGGGCGGGCAGTTGCGCCAATCAATGGTCGGTTGAGCTTAGTGGGTGGTCAAATGAGCCAGTCATTGGTCGATTGAGCTTAGTGGGCGGGCAGTTGAGCCAATCCATGGTCGGTTGATCTTATTGGGCAAGCAGTTGAGCCAATCAATGGTCGGTTGGGCTTAGTGGGCGGGCAGTTGAGCCAATCAATGGTCGGTTGAGCTTAGTGGGCGGGCAGTTGAGCCGATCAATGGTCGGTTGAGTTTAGTGGGCGGTCAATGGAGCCAATCAATGGTCGGTTGAGCTTAGTGAGCGGGCAGTTGAGCCAATCAGTGGTCGGTTGAGCTTAGTGGGCGGTCAGTGGAGCCAATCAAAGGTCGGTTGAGCTTAGTGGGCGGGCAGTTGAGCATAACAATGGTCGGTTGAGCTTAGTGGGCGGTCAGTTGAGCAAATCCATGGTCGGTTGATCTTATTGGGCAGGCAGTTGAGCCAATCAATGGTCGGTTGGGCTTAGTGGGCGGGCAGTTGAGCCAATCAATGGTCGGTTGAGCTTAGTGGGCGGGCAGTTGAGCCAATCAATGGTCGGTTGAGCTTAGTGGGCAGGCAGTTGAGCCAGTTATTGGTCGATTGAGCTTAGTGGGCGGGCACTTGAGCCAATCCATGGTCGGTTGATCTTATTGGGCAGGCAAATGATCCAATCAAAGGTCGGTTGGGCTTAGTGGGCGGGCAGTTGAGCCAATCAATGGTCCGTTCAGATTAGTGGGCGGGCAGTTGAGTCAATCAATGGTCGGTTGAGCTTAGTGGGCGGGCAGTTGAGTCAATCAATGGTCGGTTGAGCTTAGTGGGCGGGCAGTTGAGCCAGTCATTGGTCGATTGAGCTTAGTGGGCGGGCAGTTGAGCCAATCCATGGTCGGTTGATCTTATTGGGCAGGCAGTTGAGCCAATCAATGGTCGGTTGGGCTTAGTGGGCGGGCAGTTGAGCCAATCAATAGTCGGTTGAGCTTAGTGGGCGGGCAGTTGAGCCAATCAATGGTCGGTTGAGCTTAGTGGGCGGGCAGTTGAGCCAGTCATTGGTCGATTGAGCTTAGTGGGCGGGCAGTTGAGCCAATCCATGGTCGGTTGATCTTATTGGGCAGGCAGTTGATCCAATCAAAGGTCGGTTGGGCTTAGTGGGCGGGCAGTTGAGCCAATCAATGGTCCGTTCAGATTAGTGGGCGGGCAGTTGAGTCAATCAATGGTTGGTTGAGCTTAGTGGGCGGGCAATTGAGCCAATCAATGGTCGGTTGAGCTTAGTGGGCGGGCAGTTGAGCCAGTCATTGGTCGATTGAGCTTAGTGGGCGGGCAGTTGAGCCAATCCATGGTCGGTTGATCTTATTGGGCAGGCAGTTGATCCAATCAAAGGTCGGATGAGCTAAGTGGGCGGGCAGTTGAGTCAATCAATGGTCCTTTCAGATTAATGGGCGGGCAGTTGAGTCAATCAATGGTCGGTTGAGCTTAGTGGGCGGGCAGTTGAGCCAATCAATGGTCGGTTGAGCTTAGTGGGCGGGCAGTTGAGCCAATTAATGGTCGGTTGAGCTTAGTGGGCGGGCAGTTGAGCCAGTCATTGGTCGATTGAGCTTAGTGGGCGGGCAGTTGAGCCAATCCATGGTAGGTTGATCTTATTGGGCAGGCAGTTGAGCCAATCAATGGTCGGTTGGGCTTAGTGGGCGGGCAGTTGAGCCAATCAATAGTCGGTTGAGCTTAGTGGGCGGGCAGTTGAGCCAATCAATGGTCGGTTGAGCTTAGTGGGCGGTCAGTGGAGCCAATCAATGGTCGGTTGAGCTTAGTGGGTGGGCAGTTGAGCATACAATTGTCGGTTGAGCGTAGTGGGCGGTCAGTTGAGCCAATCAATGTTCGGTTGAGCTTAGTGGGCGAGCAGTTGAGCCAATCAATGGTCGGTTGAGCTTAGTGGGCGGACAGTTGAGCCAATCAATGGTCGGTTGATCTTAGTGGGCAGGCAGTTGAGTCAATCATTGGTCTGTTGAGCTTAGTGGGCGGGCTGTTGAGCCAATCAATGGTCGATTGAGCTTAGTGGGCGGGCAGTTGAGCCAATCAATGGTCGGTTGATCATAGTGGGCAGGCAGTTGAGCCAATCAATGGTCGGTTAAGCTTAATGGGCGGTCAGTTGAGCCAATCAATGGTCGGTCGAGCTTAGTGGGCGGGCAGTTGAGCCAATCATTGTTTGGTTGAGTTTAGTGGGCGGTCAGTGGAGCCAATCAATGGTCTTTGAGCTTAGTGGGCGGGCAGTTGCGCCAATCAATGGTCTATTGAGCTTAGTGGGCGGGCTGTTGAGCCAATCAATGGTCGGTTGAGCTTAGTGGTCGGGTAGTTGAAATAATGAATGGTCGGTTGAGCTTATTGGGCGGTCAGTTGAGCCAATCAATAGTCGGTTGAGCTTAGTGGTCGGGCAGTTGAGCCAATCAAAGGTCGGGTGAGCTTAGTGGGCGGGCAGTTGCGCCAATCAAAGGTCGGTTGAGCTTAGTGGGCAGGCAGTTGAGCCAAACAAAGGCCGGTTTAGCTTAGTGGGCGGGCAGTTGAGCCAATCAAAGATCGGTTGAGCTTAGTGGGCGGGCAGTTGAGCCAATCAAAGGTCGGTTGAGCTTAGTGGGCGGTCAATGGAGCCAATCAATGGTCGGTTGAGCTTAGTGGGCGGGCAGTTTAGCATAACAATGGTCGGTTGAACTTAGTGGGCGGTCAGTTGAGCAAATCAGTAGTCGGTTGAGCTTAGTGGGCGGTCAGTTGTGCCAATCAATGGTCGGTTGAGCTTAGTGGGCGGTCAGTTCAGCCAATCAAAGGTCGGTTGAGCTTAGTGGGTGGGCAGTTGAGCCAATCAAAAGTCGGTTAGCTTAGTGGGCTGTCAGTTGAGCCAATCAAAGGTCGGTTGAGCTTAGTGAGCGGTCAATGGAGCCAATCAATGGTCGGTTGAGCTTAGTGGGCGGGCAGTTTAGCATAACAATGGTCGTTTGAGCTTAGTGGGCGGTCAGTTGAGCAAATCAATAGTCGGTTGAGCTTAGTGGGCGGTCAGTTGTGCCAATCAAAGGTCGGTTGAGCTTAGTGGGCGGGCAGTTGAGCCAATCAATGGTCGGTTGAGCTTATTGGGCGGACAGTTGAGCCTATCAATGGTCGGTTAAGCTTAGTGGGCGGGCAGTTGAGCCAAACAATGGTGGGTTGAGCTTAGTGGGTGGTCAAATGAGCCAGTCATTGGTCGATTGAGCTTAGTGGGCGGGCAGTTGAGCCAATCCATGGTCGGTTGATCTTATTGGGCAAGCAGTTGAGCCAATCAATGGTCGGTTGGGCTTAGTGGGCGGGCAGTTGAGCCAATCAATGGTCGGTTGAGCTTAGTGGGCGGGCAGTTGAGCCGATCAATGGTCGGTCGAGTTTAGTGGGCGGTCAATGGAGCCAATCAATGGTCGGTTGAGCTTAGTGAGCGGGCAGTTGAGCCAATCAGTGGTCGGTTGAGCTTAGTGGGCGGTCAGTGGAGCCAATCAAAGGTCGGTTGAGCTTAGTGGGCGGGCAGTTGAGCATAACAATGGTCGGTTGAGCTTAGTGGGCGGTCAGTTGAGCAAATCCATGGTCGGTTGATCTTATTGGGCAGGCAGTTGAGCCAATCAATGGTCGGTTGGGCTTAGTGGGCGGGCAGTTGAGCCAATCAATGGTCGGTTGAGCTTAGTGGGCGGGCAGTTGAGCCAATCAATGGTCCGTTCAGATTAGTGGGCGGGCAGTTGAGTCAATCAATGGTCGGTTGAGCTTAGTGGGCGGGCAGTTGAGTCAATCAATGGTCGGTTGAGCTTAGTGGGCGGGCAGTTGAGCCAGTCATTGGTCGATTGAGCTTAGTGGGCGGGCAGTTGAGCCAATCCATGGTCGGTTGATCTTATTGGGCAGGCAGTTGATCCAATCAAAGGTCGGTTGAGCTAAGTGGGCGGGCAGTTGAGTCAATCAATGGTCCGTTCAGATTAGTGGGCGGGCAGTTGAGTCAATCAATGGTCGGTCGAGCTTAGTGGGCGGGCAGTTGAGCCAATCAATGGTCGATTGAGCTTAGTGGGCGGGCAGTTGAGCCAATCCATGGTCGGTTGATCTTATTGGGCAGGCAGTTGAGCCAATCAATGGTCGGTTGGGCTTAGTGGGCGGGCAGTTGAGCCAATCAATAGTCGGTTGAGCTTAGTGGGCGGGCAGTTGAGCCAATCAATGGTCGGTTGAGCTTAGTGGGCGGTCAGTGGAGCCAATCAATGGTCGGTTGAGCTTAGTGGGTGGGCAGTTGAGCATACAATTGTCGGTTGAGCTTAATGGGCGGTCAGTTGAGCCAATCAATGGTCGGTTGAGCTTAGTGGGCGGGCAGTTGAGCCAATCAATGGTCGGTTGATCTTAGTGGGCACGCAGTTGAGTCAATCATTGGTCTGTTGAGCTTAGTGGGCGGTCTGTTGAGCCAATCAATGGTCGATTGAGCTTAGTGGGCGGGAATTTGAGCCAATCAATGGTCGGTTGATCGTAGTGGGCAGGCAGTTGAGCCAATCAATGGTCGGTTAAGCTTAATGGGCGGTCAGTTGAGCCAATCAATGGTCGGTCGAGCTTAGTGGGCGGGCAGTTGAGCCAATCATTGGTTGGTTGAGCTTAGTGGGCGGTCAGTGGAGCCAATCAATGGTCTTTGAGCTTAGTGGGCGGGCAGTTGCGCCAATCAATGGTCTATTGAGCTTAGTGGGCGGGCTGTTGAGCCAATAAATGGTCGGTTGAGCTTATTGGGCGGACAGTTGAGCCAATCAATGGTCGGTTAAGCTTAGTGGGCGGGCAGTTGAGCCAATCAATGGTCGGTTGAGCTTAGTGGGTGGTCAAATGAGCCAGTCATTGGTCGATTGAGCTTAGTGGGCGGGCAGTTGAGCCAATCCATGGTCGGTTGATCTTATTGGGCAAGCAGTTGAGCCAATCAATGGTCGGTTGGGCTTAGTGGGCGGGCAGTTGAGCCAATCAATGGTCGGTTGAGCTTAGTGGGCGGGCAGTTGAGCCGATCAATGGTCGGTTGAGTTTAGTGGGCGGTCAATGGAGCCAATCAATGGTCGGTTGAGCTTAGTGAGCGGGCAGTTGAGCCAATCAGTGGTCGGTTGAGCTTAGTGGGCGGTCAGTGGAGCCAATCAAAGGTCGGTTGAGCTTAGTGGGCGGGCAGTTGAGCATAACAATGGTCGGTTGAGCTTAGTGGGCGGTCAGTTGAGCAAATCCATGGTCGGTTGATCTTATTGGGCAGGCAGTTGAGCCAATCAATGGTCGGTTGGGCTTAGTGGGCGGGCAGTTGAGCCAATCAATGGTCGGTTGAGCTTAGTGGGCGGGCAGTTGAGCCAATCAATGGTCGGTTGAGCTTAGTGGGCAGGCAGTTGAGCCAGTTATTGGTCGATTGAGCTTAGTGGGCGGGCACTTGAGCCAATCCATGGTCGGTTGATCTTATTGGGCAGGCAAATGATCCAATCAAAGGTCGGTTGGGCTTAGTGGGCGGGCAGTTGAGCCAATCAATGGTCCGTTCAGATTAGTGGGCGGGCAGTTGAGTCAATCAATGGTCGGTTGAGCTTAGTGGGCGGGCAGTTGAGTCAATCAATAATCGGTTGAGCTTAGTGGGCGGGCAGTTGAGCCAGTCATTGGTCGATTGAGCTTAGTGGGCGGGCAGTTGAGCCAATCCATGGTCGGTTGATTTTATTGGGCAGGCAGTTGATCCAATCAAAGGTCGGTTGAGCTAAGTGGGCGGGCAGTTGAGTCAATCAATGGTCCGTTCAGATTAGTGGGCGGGCAGTTGAGTCAATCAATGGTCGGTCGAGCTTAGTGGGCGGGCAGTTGAGCCAATCAATGGTCGATTGAGCTTAGTGGACGGGCAGTTGAGCCAATCCATGGTCGGTTGATCTTATTGGGCAGGCAGTTGAGCCAATCAATGGTCGGTTGGGCTTAGTGGGCGGGCAGTTGAGCCAATCAATAGTCGGTTGAGCTTAGTGGGCGGGCAGTTGAGCCAATCAATGGTCGGTTGAGCTTAGTGGGCGGTTGGGCTTAGTGGGCGGGCAGTTGAGCCAATCAATAGTCGGTTGAGCTTAGTGGGCGGGCAGTTGAGCCAATCAATGGTCGGTTGAGCTTAGTGGGCGGTCAGTGGAGCCAATCAATGGTCGGTTGAGCTTAATGGGCGGTCAGTTGAGCCAATCAATGGTCGGTCGAGCTTAGTGGGCGGGCAGTTGAGCCAATCATTGTTTGGTTGAGTTTAGTGGGCGGTCAGTGGAGCCAATCAATGGTCTTTGAGCTTAGTGGGCGGGCAGTTGCGCCAATCAATGGTCTATTGAGCTTAGTGGGCGGGCTGTTGAGCCAATCAATGGTCGGTTGAGCTTAGTGGTCGGGTAGTTGAAATAATGAATGGTCGGTTGGGCTTAGTGGGCGGGCAGTTGAGCCAATCAATGGTCGGTTGAGCTTAGTGGGCGGGCAGTTGAGCCGATCAATGGTCGGTCGAGTTTAGTGGGCGGTCAATGGAGCCAATCAATGGTCGGTTGAGCTTAGTGAGCGGGCAGTTGAGCCAATCAGTGGTCGGTTGAGCTTAGTGGGCGGTCAGTGGAGCAAATCCATGGTCGGTTGATCTTATTGGGCAGGCAGTTGAGCCAATCAATGGTCGGTTGGGCTTAGTGGGCGGGCAGTTGAGCCAATCAATGGTCGGTTGAGCTTAGTTGGCGGGCAGTTGAGCCAATCAATGGTCCGTTCAGATTAGTGGGCGGGCAGTTGAGTCAATCAATGGTCGGTTGAGCTTAGTGGGCGGGCAGTTGAGTCAATCAATGGTCGGTTGAGCTTAGTGGGCGGGCAGTTGAGCCAGTCATTGGTCGATTGAGCTTAGTGGGCGGGCAGTTGAGCCAATCCATGGTCGGTTGATCTTATTGGGCAGGCAGTTGATCCAATCAAAGGTCGGTTGAGCTAAGTGGGCGGGCAGTTGAGTCAATCAATGGTCCGTTCAGATTAGTGGGCGGGCAGTTGAGTCAATCAATGGTCGGTCGAGCTTAGTGGGCGGGCAGTTGAGCCAATCAATGGTCGATTGAGCTTAGTGGGCGGGCAGTTGAGCCAATCCATGGTCGGTTGATCTTATTGGGCAGGCAGTTGAGCCAATCAATGGTCGGTTGGGCTTAGTGGGCGGGCAGTTGAGCCAATCAATAGTCGGTTGAGCTTAGTGGGCGGGCAGTTGAGCCAATCAATGGTCGGTTGAGCTTAGTGGGCGGTCAGTGGAGCCAATCAATGGTCGGTTGAGCTTAGTGGGTGGGCAGTTGAGCATACAATTGTCGGTTGAGCTTAGTGGGCGGTCAGTTGAGCCAATCAATGGTCGGTTGAGCTTAGTGGGCGGGCAGTTGAGCCAATCAATGGTCGGTTGATCTTAGTGGGCACGCAGTTGAGTCAATCATTGGTCTGTTGAGCTTAGTGGGCGGTCTGTTGAGCCAATCAATGGTCGATTGAGCTTAGTGGGCGGGAATTTGAGCCAATCAATGGTCGGTTGATCGTAGTGGGCAGGCAGTTGAGCCAATCAATGGTCGGTTAAGCTTAATGGGCGGTCAGTTGAGCCAATCAATGGTCGGTCGAGCTTAGTGGGCGGGCAGTTGAGCCAATCATTGGTTGGTTGAGCTTAGTGGGCGGTCAGTGGAGCCAATCAATGGTCTTTGAGCTTAGTGGGCGGGCAGTTGCGCCAATCAATGGTCTATTGAGCTTAGTGGGCGGGCTGTTGAGCCAATAAATGGTCGGTTGAGCTTATTGGGCGGACAGTTGAGCCAATCAATGGTCGGTTAAGCTTAGTGGGCGGGCAGTTGAGCCAATCAATGGTCGGTTGAGCTTAGTGGGTGGTCAAATGAGCCAGTCATTGGTCGATTGAGCTTAGTGGGCGGGCAGTTGAGCCAATCCATGGTCGGTTGATCTTATTGGGCAAGCAGTTGAGCCAATCAATGGTCGGTTGGGCTTAGTGGGCGGGCAGTTGAGCCAATCAATGGTCGGTTGAGCTTAGTGGGCGGGCAGTTGAGCCGATCAATGGTCGGTTGAGTTTAGTGGGCGGTCAATGGAGCCAATCAATGGTCGGTTGAGCTTAGTGAGCGGGCAGTTGAGCCAATCAGTGGTCGGTTGAGCTTAGTGGGCGGTCAGTGGAGCCAATCAAAGGTCGGTTGAGCTTAGTGGGCGGGCAGTTGAGCATAACAATGGTCGGTTGAGCTTAGTGGGCGGTCAGTTGAGCAAATCCATGGTCGGTTGATCTTATTGGGCAGGCAGTTGAGCCAATCAATGGTCGGTTGGGCTTAGTGGGCGGGCAGTTGAGCCAATCAATGGTCGGTTGAGCTTAGTGGGCGGGCAGTTGAGCCAATCAATGGTCGGTTGAGCTTAGTGGGCAGGCAGTTGAGCCAGTTATTGGTCGATTGAGCTTAGTGGGCGGGCACTTGAGCCAATCCATGGTCGGTTGATCTTATTGGGCAGGCAAATGATCCAATCAAAGGTCGGTTGGGCTTAGTGGGCGGGCAGTTGAGCCAATCAATGGTCCGTTCAGATTAGTGGGCGGGCAGTTGAGTCAATCAATGGTCGGTTGAGCTTAGTGGGCGGGCAGTTGAGTCAATCAATGGTCGGTTGAGCTTAGTGGGCGGGCAGTTGAGCCAGTCATTGGTCGATTGAGCTTAGTGGGCGGGCAGTTGAGCCAATCCATGGTCGGTTGATCTTATTGGGCAGGCAGTTGATCCAATCAAAGGTCGGTTGAGCTAAGTGGGCGGGCAGTTGAGTCAATCAATAGTCCGTTCAGATTAGTGGGCGGGCAGTTGAGTCAATCAATGGTCGGTCGAGCTTAGTGGGCGGGCAGTTGAGCCAATCAATGGTCGATTGAGCTTAGTGGACGGGCAGTTGAGCCAATCCATGGTCGGTTGATCTTATTGGGCAGGCAGTTGAGCCAATCAATGGTCGGTTGGGCTTAGTGGGCGGGCAGTTGAGCCAATCAATAGTCGGTTGAGCTTAGTGGGCGGGCAGTTGAGCCAATCAATGGTCGGTTGAGCTTAGTGGGCGGGCAGTTGAGCCAGTCATTGGTCGATTGAGCTTAGTGGGCGGGCAGTTGAGCCAATCCATGGTCGGTTGATCTTATTGGGCAGGCAGTTGATCCAATCAAAGGTCGGTTGGGCTTAGTGGGCGGGCAGTTGAGCCAATCAATGGTCCGTTCAGATTAGTGGGCGGGCAGTTGAGTCAATCAATGGTTGGTTGAGCTTAGTGGGCGGGCAATTGAGCCAATCAATGGTCGGTTGAGCTTAGTGGGCGGGCAGTTGAGCCAGTCATTGGTCGATTGAGCTTAGTGGGCGGGCAGTTGAGCCAATCCATGGTCGGTTGATCTTATTGGGCAGGCAGTTGATCCAATCAAAGGTCGGATGAGCTAAGTGGGCGGGCAGTTGAGTCAATCAATGGTCCTTTCAGATTAATGGGCGGGCAGTTGAGTCAATCAATGGTCGGTTGAGCTTAGTGGGCGGGCAGTTGAGCCAATCAATGGTCGGTTGAGCTTAGTGGGCGGGCAGTTGAGCCAATCAATGGTCGGTTGAGCTTAGTGGGCGGGCAGTTGAGCCAGTCATTGGTCGATTGAGCTTAGTGGGCGGGCAGTTGAGCCAATCCATGGTCGGTTGATCTTATTGGGCAGGCAGTTGAGCCAATCAATGGTCGGTTGGGCTTAGTGGGCGGGCAGTTGAGCCAATCAATAGTCGGTTGAGCTTAGTGGGCGGGCAGTTGAGCCAATCAATGGTCGGTTGAGCTTAGTGGGCGGTCAGTGGAGCCAATCAATGGTCGGTTGAGCTTAGTGGGTGGGCAGTTGAGCATACAATTGTCGGTTGAGCGTAGTGGGCGGTCAGTTGAGCCAATCAATGTTCGGTTGAGCTTAGTGGGCGAGCAGTTGAGCCAATCAATGGTCGGTTGAGCTTAGTGGGCGGACAGTTGAGCCAATCAATGGTCGGTTGATCTTAGTGGGCAGGCAGTTGAGTCAATCATTGGTCTGTTGAGCTTAGTGGGCGGGCTGTTGAGCCAATCAATGGTCGATTGAGCTTAGTGGGCGGGCAGTTGAGCCAATCAATGGTCGGTTGATCATAGTGGGCAGGCAGTTGAGCCAATCAATGGTCGGTTAAGCTTAATGGGCGGTCAGTTGAGCCAATCAATGGTCGGTCGAGCTTAGTGGGCGGGCAGTTGAGCCAATCATTGTTTGGTTGAGTTTAGTGGGCGGTCAGTGGAGCCAATCAATGGTCTTTGAGCTTAGTGGGCGGGCAGTTGCGCCAATCAATGGTCTATTGAGCTTAGTGGGCGGGCTGTTGAGCCAATCAATGGTCGGTTGAGCTTAGTGGTCGGGTAGTTGAAATAATGAATGGTCGGTTGAGCTTATTGGGCGGTCAGTTGAGCCAATCAATAGTCGGTTGAGCTTAGTGGTCGGGCAGTTGAGCCAATCAAAGGTCGGGTGAGCTTAGTGGGCGGGCAGTTGCGCCAATCAAAGGTCGGTTGAGCTTAGTGGGCAGGCAGTTGAGCCAAACAAAGGCCGGTTTAGCTTAGTGGGCGGGCAGTTGAGCCAATCAAAGATCGGTTGAGCTTAGTGGGCGGGCAGTTGAGCCAATCAAAGGTCGGTTGAGCTTAGTGGGCGGTCAATGGAGCCAATCAATGGTCGGTTGAGCTTAGTGGGCGGGCAGTTTAGCATAACAATGGTCGGTTGAACTTAGTGGGCGGTCAGTTGAGCAAATCAGTAGTCGGTTGAGCTTAGTGGGCGGTCAGTTGTGCCAATCAATGGTCGGTTGAGCTTAGTGGGCGGTCAGTTCAGCCAATCAAAGGTCGGTTGAGCTTAGTGGGTGGGCAGTTGAGCCAATCAAAAGTCGGTTAGCTTAGTGGGCTGTCAGTTGAGCCAATCAAAGGTCGGTTGAGCTTAGTGAGCGGTCAATGGAGCCAATCAATGGTCGGTTGAGCTTAGTGGGCGGGCAGTTTAGCATAACAATGGTCGTTTGAGCTTAGTGGGCGGTCAGTTGAGCAAATCAATAGTCGGTTGAGCTTAGTGGGCGGTCAGTTGTGCCAATCAAAGGTCGGTTGAGCTTAGTGGGCGGGCAGTTGAGCCAATCAATGGTCGGTTGAGCTTATTGGGCGGACAGTTGAGCCTATCAATGGTCGGTTAAGCTTAGTGGGCGGGCAGTTGAGCCAATCAATGGTCGGTTGAGCTTAGTGGGTGGTCAAATGAGCCAGTCATTGGTCGATTGAGCTTAGTGGGCGGGCAGTTGAGCCAATCCATGGTCGGTTGATCTTATTGGGCAAGCAGTTGAGCCAATCAATGGTCGGTTGGGCTTAGTGGGCGGGCAGTTGAGCCAATCAATGGTCGGTTGAGCTTAGTGGGCGGGCAGTTGAGCCGATCAATGGTCGGTCGAGTTTAGTGGGCGGTCAATGGAGCCAATCAATGGTCGGTTGAGCTTAGTGAGCGGGCAGTTGAGCCAATCAGTGGTCGGTTGAGCTTAGTGGGCGGTCAGTGGAGCCAATCAAAGGTCGGTTGAGCTTAGTGGGCGGGCAGTTGAGCATAACAATGGTCGGTTGAGCTTAGTGGGCGGTCAGTTGAGCAAATCCATGGTCGGTTGATCTTATTGGGCAGGCAGTTGAGCCAATCAATGGTCGGTTGGGCTTAGTGGGCGGGCAGTTGAGCCAATCAATGGTCGGTTGAGCTTAGTGGGCGGGCAGTTGAGCCAATCAATGGTCCGTTCAGATTAGTGGGCGGGCAGTTGAGTCAATCAATGGTCGGTTGAGCTTAGTGGGCGGGCAGTTGAGTCAATCAATGGTCGGTTGAGCTTAGTGGGCGGGCAGTTGAGCCAGTCATTGGTCGATTGAGCTTAGTGGGCGGGCAGTTGAGCCAATCCATGGTCGGTTGATCTTATTGGGCAGGCAGTTGATCCAATCAAAGGTCGGTTGAGCTAAGTGGGCGGGCAGTTGAGTCAATCAATGGTCCGTTCAGATTAGTGGGCGGGCAGTTGAGTCAATCAATGGTCGGTCGAGCTTAGTGGGCGGGCAGTTGAGCCAATCAATGGTCGATTGAGCTTAGTGGGCGGGCAGTTGAGCCAATCCATGGTCGGTTGATCTTATTGGGCAGGCAGTTGAGCCAATCAATGGTCGGTTGGGCTTAGTGGGCGGGCAGTTGAGCCAATCAATAGTCGGTTGAGCTTAGTGGGCGGGCAGTTGAGCCAATCAATGGTCGGTTGAGCTTAGTGGGCGGTCAGTGGAGCCAATCAATGGTCGGTTGAGCTTAGTGGGTGGGCAGTTGAGCATACAATTGTCGGTTGAGCTTAGTGGGCGGTCAGTTGAGCCAATCAATGGTCGGTTGAGCTTAGTGGGCGGGCAGTTGAGCCAATCAATGGTCGGTTGATCTTAGTGGGCACGCAGTTGAGTCAATCATTGGTCTGTTGAGCTTAGTGGGCGGTCTGTTGAGCCAATCAATGGTCGATTGAGCTTAGTGGGCGGGAATTTGAGCCAATCAATGGTCGGTTGATCGTAGTGGGCAGGCAGTTGAGCCAATCAATGGTCGGTTAAGCTTAATGGGCGGTCAGTTGAGCCAATCAATGGTCGGTCGAGCTTAGTGGGCGGGCAGTTGAGCCAATCATTGGTTGGTTGAGCTTAGTGGGCGGTCAGTGGAGCCAATCAATGGTCTTTGAGCTTAGTGGGCGGGCAGTTGCGCCAATCAATGGTCTATTGAGCTTAGTGGGCGGGCTGTTGAGCCAATAAATGGTCGGTTGAGCTTATTGGGCGGACAGTTGAGCCAATCAATGGTCGGTTAAGCTTAGTGGGCGGGCAGTTGAGCCAATCAATGGTCGGTTGAGCTTAGTGGGTGGTCAAATGAGCCAGTCATTGGTCGATTGAGCTTAGTGGGCGGGCAGTTGAGCCAATCCATGGTCGGTTGATCTTATTGGGCAAGCAGTTGAGCCAATCAATGGTCGGTTGGGCTTAGTGGGCGGGCAGTTGAGCCAATCAATGGTCGGTTGAGCTTAGTGGGCGGGCAGTTGAGCCGATCAATGGTCGGTTGAGTTTAGTGGGCGGTCAATGGAGCCAATCAATGGTCGGTTGAGCTTAGTGAGCGGGCAGTTGAGCCAATCAGTGGTCGGTTGAGCTTAGTGGGCGGTCAGTGGAGCCAATCAAAGGTCGGTTGAGCTTAGTGGGCGGGCAGTTGAGCATAACAATGGTCGGTTGAGCTTAGTGGGCGGTCAGTTGAGCAAATCCATGGTCGGTTGATCTTATTGGGCAGGCAGTTGAGCCAATCAATGGTCGGTTGGGCTTAGTGGGCGGGCAGTTGAGCCAATCAATGGTCGGTTGAGCTTAGTGGGCGGGCAGTTGAGCCAATCAATGGTCGGTTGAGCTTAGTGGGCAGGCAGTTGAGCCAGTTATTGGTCGATTGAGCTTAGTGGGCGGGCACTTGAGCCAATCCATGGTCGGTTGATCTTATTGGGCAGGCAAATGATCCAATCAAAGGTCGGTTGGGCTTAGTGGGCGGGCAGTTGAGCCAATCAATGGTCCGTTCAGATTAGTGGGCGGGCAGTTGAGTCAATCAATGGTCGGTTGAGCTTAGTGGGCGGGCAGTTGAGTCAATCAATGGTCGGTTGAGCTTAGTGGGCGGGCAGTTGAGCCAGTCATTGGTCGATTGAGCTTAGTGGGCGGGCAGTTGAGCCAATCCATGGTCGGTTGATCTTATTGGGCAGGCAGTTGATCCAATCAAAGGTCGGTTGAGCTAAGTGGGCGGGCAGTTGAGTCAATCAATGGTCCGTTCAGATTAGTGGGCGGGCAGTTGAGTCAATCAATGGTCGGTCGAGCTTAGTGGGCGGGCAGTTGAGCCAATCAATGGTCGATTGAGCTTAGTGGACGGGCAGTTGAGCCAATCCATGGTCGGTTGATCTTATTGGGCAGGCAGTTGAGCCAATCAATGGTCGGTTGGGCTTAGTGGGCGGGCAGTTGAGCCAATCAATAGTCGGTTGAGCTTAGTGGGCGGGCAGTTGAGCCAATCAATGGTCGGTTGAGCTTAGTGGGCGGTCAGTGGAGCCAATCAATGGTCGGTTGAGCTTAGTGGGTGGGCAGTTGAGCATACAATTGTCGGTTGAGCTTAGTGGGCGGTCAGTTGAGCCAATCAATGGTCGGTTGAGCTTAGTGGGCGGGCAGTTGACCCAATCAATGGTCGGTTGAGCTTAGTGGGCGGGCAGTTGAGCCAATCAATGGTCGGTTGATCTTAGTGGGCACGCAGTTGAGTCAATCATTGGTCTGTTGAGCTTAGTGGGCGGTCTGTTGAGCCAATCAATGGTCGATTGAGCTTAGTGGGCGGGAATTTGAGCCAATCAATGGTCGGTTGATCGTAGTGGGCAGGCAGTTGAGCCAATCAATGGTCGGTTAAGCTTAATGGGCGGTCAGTTGAGCCAATCAATGGTCGGTCGAGCTTAGTGGGCGGGCAGTTGAGCCAATCATTGGTTGGTTGAGCTTAGTGGGCGGTCAGTGGAGCCAATCAATGGTCTTTGAGCTTAGTGGGCGGGCAGTTGCGCCAATCAATGGTCTATTGAGCTTAGTGGGCGGGCTGTTGAGCCAATAAATGGTCGGTTGAGCTTAGTGGTCGGGTAGTTGAGCCAATCGAAGGTCGGGTGAGCTTAGTGGGCGGGCAGTTGAGCCAATCAAAGGTCGGTTGAGCTTAGTGGGCGGTCAATGGAGCCAATTAATGGTCGGTTGAGCTTAGTGGGCGGGCAGTTTAGCATAACAATGGTCGGTTGAGCTTAGTGGGCGGTCAGTTGAGCAAATCAATAGTCGGTTGAGCTTAGTGGGCGGTCAGTTGTGCCAATCAATGGTCGGTTGAGCTTAGTGGGCGGTCAGTTCAGCCAATCAAAGGTCGGTTGAGCTTAGTGGGCGGGCAGTTGAGCCAATCAATGGTCGGTTGAGATTAGTGGGCGGGCAGTTGAGCCAATCAATGGTCGGTTAAGCTTAGTGGGCGGGCAGTTGAGCCAATCAATGGTCGGTTGAGCTTAGTGGGCGGTCAGTTGAGCCAGTCATTGGTCGATTGAGCTTAGTGGGCGGGCAGTTGAGCCAATCCATGGTCGGTTGATCTTATTGGGCAGGCAGTTGAGCCAATCAATGGTCGGTTGGGCTTAGTGGGCGGGGAGTTGAGCCAATCAATGGTCGGTTGAGCTTACTGGGCGGGCAGTTAAGCCGATCAATGGTCGGTTGAGTTTAATGGGCGGTCAATGGAGCCAATCAACGGTTGATTGAGCTTAGTGAGCGGGCAGTTGAGCCAATCAGTGGTCGGTTGAGCTTAGTGGGCGGTCAATGGAGCCAATCAATGGTCGGTTGAGCTTAGTGGGCGGGCAGTTTAGCATAACAATGGTCGGTTGAGCTTAGTGGGCGGTCAGTTGAGCAAATCAATAGTCGGTTGAGCTTAGTGGGCGGTCAGTTGTGCCAATCAATGGTCGGTTGAGCTTAGTGGGCGGTCAGTTCAGCCAATCAATGGTCGGTTGAGCTTAGTGGGCGGGCAGTTGAGCCGATCAATGGTCGGTTGAGTTTAGTGGGCGGTCAATGGAGCCAATCAATGGTCGGTTGAGCTTAGTGAGCGGGCAGTTGAGACAATCAGTGGTCGGTTGAGCTTAGTGGGCGGTCAGTGGAGCCAATCAAAGGTCGGTTGAGCTTAGTGGGCGGGCAGTTGAGCATAACAATGGTCGGTTGAGCTTAGTGGGCGGTCAGTTGAGCAAATCCATGGTCGGTTGATCTTATTGGGCAGGCAGTTGAACCAATCAATGGTCGGTTGGGCTTAGTGTGCGGGCAGTTGAGCCAATCAATGGTCGGTTGAGCTTAGTGGGCGGGCAGTTGAGCCAATCCATGGTCGGTTGATCTTATTGGGCAGGCAGTTGATCCAATCAAAGGTCGGTTGGGCTTAGTGGGCGGGCAGTTGAGCCAATCAATGGTCCGTTCAGATTAGTGGGCGGGCAGTTGAGTCAATCAATGGTCTGTTGAGCTTAGTGGGCGGGCAGTTGAGCCAATCAATGGTCGGTTGAGCTTAGTGGGCGGGCAGTTGAGCCAGTCATTGGTCGATTGAGCTTAGTGGGCGGGCAGTTGAGCCAATCCATGGTCGGTTGATCTTATTGGGCAGGCAGTTGATCCAATGAAAGGTCGGTTGAGCTAAGTGGGCGGGCAGTTGAGTCAATCAATGGTCCGTTCAGATTAGTGGGCGGGCAGTTGAGTCAATCAATGGTCGGTTGAGCTTAGTGGGCGGGCAGTTGAGCCAATCAATGGTCGGTTGAGCTTAGTGGGCGGGCAGTTGAGCCAATCAATGGTCGGTTGAGCTTAGTGGGCGGGCAGTTGAGCCAGTCATTGGTCGATTGAGCTCAGTGGGCGGGCAGTTGAGCCAATCCATGGTCGGTTGATCTTATTGGGCAGGCAGTTGAGCCAATCAATGGTCGGTTGGGCTTAGTGGGCGGGCAGTTGAGCCAGTCATTGGTCGATTGAGCTTAGTGGGCGGGCAGTTGAGCCAATCCATGGTCGGTTGATCTTATTGGGCAGGCAGTTGAGCATATCAATGGTCGGTTGGGCTTAGTGGGCGGGCAGTTGAGCCAATCAATAGTCGGTTGAGCTTAGTGGGCGGGCAGTTGAGCCAATCAATGGTCGGTTGAGCTTAGTGGGCGGTCAGTGGAGCCAATCAATGGTCGGTTGAGCTTAGTGAGTGGGCAGTTGAGCATACAATTGTCGGTTGAGCTTACTGGGCGGTCAGTTGAGCCAATCAATGTTCGGTTGAGCTTTGTGGGCGGGCAGTTGAGCCAATCAATGGTCGGTTGAGCTTAGTGGGCGGGCAGTTGAGCCAATCAATGGTCGGTTGATCTTAGTGGGCAGGCAGTTGAGTCAATCATTGGTCTGTTGAGCTTAGTGGGCGGGCTGTTGAGCCAATCAATGGTCGATTGAGCTTAGTGGGCGGTCAGTTGAGCCAATCAATGGTCGGTCGAGCTTAGTGGGCGGGCAGTTGAGCCAATCATTGGTTGGTTGAGCTTAGTGGGCGGTCAGTGGAGCCAATCAATGGTCTTTGAGCTTAGTGGGCGGGCAGTTGCGCCAATCAATGGTCTATTGAGCTTAGTGGGCGGGCTGTTGAGCCAATCAATGGTCGGTTGAGCTTAGTGGTCGGGTAGTTGAAATAATGAATGGTCGGTTGAGCTTATTGGGCGGTCAGTTGAGCCAATCAATAGTTGGTTGAGCTTAGTGGTCGGGCAGTTGAGCCAATCGAAGGTCGGGTGAGCTTAGTGGGCGGGCAGTTGAGCCAATCAAAGGTCGGTTGAGCTTAGTGGGCAGGCAGTTGAGCCAAACAAAGGCCGGTTGAGCTTAGTGGGCGGGCAGTTGAGCCAATCAAAGGTCGGTTGAGCTTAGTGGGCGGGCAGTTGTGCCAATCAAAGGTCGGTTGAGCTTAGTGGGCGGTCAATGGAGCCAATCAATGGTCGGTTGAGCTTAGTGGGCGGGCAGTTTAGCATAACAATGGTCGGTTGAGCTTAGTGGGCGGTCAGTTGAGCAAATCAATAGTCGGTTGAGCTTAGTGGGCGGTCAGTTGTGCCAATCAATGGTCGGTTGAGCTTAGTGGGCGGTCAGTTCAGCCAATCAAAGGTCGGTTGAGCTTAGTGGGCGGGCAGTTGAGCCAATCAATGGTCGGTTGAGCTTAGTGGGCGGGCAGTTGAGCCAATCAATGGTCGGTTATGCTTAGTGGGCGGGCAGTTGAGCCAATCAATGGTCGGTTGAGCTTAGTGGGCGGTCAGTTGAGCCAGTCATTGGTCGATTGAGCTTAGTGGGCGGGCAGTTGAGCCAATCCATGGTCGGTTGATCTTATTGGGCAGGCAGTTGAGCCTATCAATGGTCGGTTGGGCTTAGTGGGCGGGCAGTTGAGCCAATCAATGGTCGGTTGAGCTTAGTGAGCGGGCAGTTGAGCCGATCAATGGTCGGTTGAGTTTAATGGGCGGTCAATGGAGCCAATCAATGGTCGGTTGAGCTTAGTGAGCGGGCAGTTGAGCCAATCAGTGGTCAGTTGAGCTTAGTGGGCGGTCAATGGAGCCAATCAATAGTCGGTTGAGCTTAGTGGGCGGGCAGTTTAGCATAACAATGGTCGGTTGAGCTTAGTGGGCGGTCAGTTGAGCAAATCAATAGTCGGTTGAGCTTAGTGGGCGGTCAGTTGTGCCAATCAATAGTCGGTTGAGCATAGTGGGCGGTCAGTTCAGCCAATCAATGGTCGGTTGAGCTTAGTGGGCGGGCAGTTGAGCCGATCAATGGTCGGTTGAGTTTAGTGGGCGGTCAATGGAGCCAATCAATGGTCGGTTGAGCTTAGTGAGCGGGCAGTTGAGCCAATCAGTGGTCGGTTGAGCTTAGTGGGCGGTCAGTGGAGCCAATCAAAGGTCGGTTGAGCTTAGTGGGCGGGCAGTTGAGCATAACAATGGTCGGTTGAGCTTAGTGGGCGGTCAGTTGAGCAAATCCATGGTCGGTTGATCTTATTGGGCAGGCAGTTGAGCCAATCAATGGTCGGTTGGGCTTAGTGGGCGGGCAGTTGAGCCAATCAATGGTCAGTTGAGCTTAGTGGGCGGGCAGTTGAGCCAATCCATGGTCGGTTGATCTTATTGGGCAGGCAGTTGATCCAATCAAAGGTTGGTTGGGCTTAGTGGGCGGGCAGTTGAGCCAATCAATGGTCCGTTCAGATTAGTGGGCGGGCAGTTGAGTCAATCAATGGTCGGTTGAGCTTAGTGGGCGGGCAGTTGAGCCAATCCATGATCGGTTGATCTTATTGGGCAGGCAGTTGAGCCAATCAATGGTCGGTTGGGCTTAGTGGGCGGGCAGTTGAGCCAATCAATGGTCGGTTGAGCTTAGTGGGCGTGCAGTTGAGCCGATCAATGGTCGGTTGAGTTTAGTGGGCGGTCAATGGAGCCAATCAATGGTCGGTTGAGCTTAGTGAGCGGGCAGTTGAGCCAATCAGTGGTCGGTTGAGCTTAGTGGGCGGTCAGTGGAGCCAATCAAAGGTCGGTTGAGCTTAGTGGGCGGGCAGTTGAGCATAACAATGGTCGGTTGAGCTTAGTGGGCGGTCAGTTGACCAAATCCATGGTCGGTTGATCTTATTGGGCAGGCAGTTGAGCCAATCAATGGTCGGTTGGGCTTAGTGTGCGGGCAGTTGAGCCAATCAATGGTCGGTTGAGCTTAGTGGGCGGGAAGTTGATCCAATCAAAGGTCGGTTGGGCTTAGTGGGCGGGCAGTTGAGCCAATCAATGGTCCGTTCAGATTAGTGGGCGGGCAGTTGAGTCAATCAATGGTCGGTTGAGCTTAGTGGGCGGGGAGTTGAGCCGATCAATTGTCGGTTGAGCTTAGTGGGCGGGCAGTTGAGCCAGTCATTGGTCGATTGAGCTTAGTGGGCGGGCAGTTGAGCCAATCCATGGTCGGTTGATCTTATTGGGCAGGCAGTTGATCCAATGAAAGGTCGGTTGAGCTAAGTGGGCGGGCAGTTGAGTCAATCAATGGTCCGTTCAGATTAGTGGGCGGGCAGTTGAGTCAATCAATGGTCGGTTGAGCTTAGTGGGCGGGTAGTTGCGCCAATCAGTGGTGGGTTGATCTTAAAGGGTGGGCAGTTGAGCCAATCAATGGTCGGTTGAGCTTAGTGGGCGGGCAGTTGAGCCAATCAATGGTCGGTTGAGCTTAGTGGGCGGGCAGTTGAGCCAGTCATTGGTCGATTGAGCTTAGTGGGCGGGCACTTGAGCCAATCCATGGTCGGTTGATCTTATTGGGCAGGCAGTTGAGCCAATCAATGGTCGGTTGGGCTTAGTGGGCGGGCAGTTCAGCCAATCAATAGTCGGTTGAGCTTAGTGGGCGGGCACTTGAGCCAATCAATGGTCGGTTGAGCTTAGTGGGCGGTCAGTGGAGTCAATCAATGGTCGGTTGAGCTTAGTGGGTGGGCAGTTGAGCATACAATTGTCGGTTGAGCTTAGTGGGCGGTCAGTTGAGCCAATCAATGTTCGGTTGAGCTTAGTGGGCGGGAAGTTGAGCCAATCAATGGTCGGTTGATCTTAGTGGGCAGGCAGTTGAGTCAATCATTGGTCTGTTGAGCTTAGTGGGCGGGCTGTTGAGCCAATCAATGGTCGATTGAGCTTAGTGGGCGGGCAGTTGAGCCAATCAATGGTCGGTTGATCGTAGTGGGCAGGCAGTTGAGCCAATCAATGGTCGGTTAAGCTTAATGGGCGGTCAGTTGAGCCAATCAATGGTCGGTCGAGCTTAGTGGGCGGGCAGTTGAGCCAATCATTGGTTGGTTGAGCTTAGTGGGCGGTCAGTGGAGCCAATCAATGGTCTTTGAGCTTAGTGGGCGGGCAGTTGCACCAATCAATGCTATATTGAGCTTAGTGGGCGGGCTGTTGAGCCAATCAATGGTCGGTTGAGCTTAGTGGGCGGGCAGTTGAGCCAATCAATGGTCGGTTGATCGTAGTGGGCAGGCAGTTGAGCCAATCAATGGTCGGTTAAGCTTAATGGGCGGTCAGTGGAGCCAATCAATGGTCTTTGAGCTTAGTGGGCGGGCAGTTGCGCCAATCAATGGTCCATTGAGCTTAGTGGGCGGGCTGTTGAGCCAATCAATGGTCGGTTGAGCTTAGTGGTCGGGTAGTTGAAATAATGAATGGTCGGTTGAGCGTATTGGGCGGTCAGTTGAGCCAGTCATTGGTCGATTGAGCTTAGTGGTCGGGCAGTTGAGCCAATCAAAGGTCGGGTGAGCTTAGTTGGCGGTCAGTTGAGCCAATCAAAGGTCGGTTGAGCTTAGTGGGCAGGCAGTTGAGCCAAACAAAGGCCGGTTGAGCTTAGTGGGCGGGCAGTTGAGCCAATCAAAGGTCGGTTGAGCTTAGTGGGCGGGCAGATGAGCCAATCAAAGGTCGGTTGAGCTTAGTGGGCGGTCAATGGTGCCAATCAATGGTCGGTTGAGCTTAGTGGGCGGGCAGTTTACCATAACAATGGTCGGTTGAGCTTAGTGGGCGGTCAGTTGTGCCAATCAATGGTCGGTTGAGCTTAGTGGGCGGTCAGTTCAGCCAATCAAAGGTCGGTTGAGCTTAGTGGGCGGGCAGTTGAGCCAATCAATGGTCGGTTGAGCTTAGTGGGCGGGCAGTTGAGCCAATCAATGGTCGTTTAAGCTTAGTGGGCGGGCAGTTGAGCCAATCAATGGTCGGTTGAGCTTAGTGGGCGGTCAGTTGAGCCAGTCATTGGTCGATTGAGCTTAGTGGGCGGGCAGTTGAGTCAATCCATGGTCGGTTCATCTTATTGGGCAGGCAGTTGAGCCAATCAATGGTCGGTTGGGCTTAGTGGGCGGGCAGTTGAGCCAATCAATGGTCGGTTGAGCTTAGTGGTCGGGCAGTTGAGCCGATCAATGGTCGGTTGAGTTTAGTGGGCGGTCAATGGAGCCAATCAATGGTCGGTTGAGCTTAGTGAGCGGGCAGTTGAGCCAATCAGTGGTCGGTTGAGCTTAGTGGGCGGTCAATGGAGCCAATCAATGGTCGGTTGAGCTTAGTGGGCGGGCAGTTTAGCATAACAATGGTCGGTTGAGCTTAGTGGGCGGTCAGTTGAGCAAATCAATAGTCGGTTGAGCTTAGTGGGCGGTCAGTTGTGCCAATCAATGGTCGGTTGAGCTTAGTGGGCGGTCAGTTCAGCCAATCAAAGGTCGGTTGAGCTTAGTGGGCGGGCAGTTGAGCCAATCAATGGTCGGTTGAGCTTAGTGGGCGGGCAGTTGAACCAATCAATGGTCGGTTAAGCTTAGTGGGCGGGCAGTTGAGCCAATCAATGGTCGGTTGAGCTTAGTGGGCGGTCAGTTGAGCCAGTCATTGGTCGATTGAGCTTAGTGGGCGGGCAGTTGAGCCAATCCATGGTCGGTTGATCTTATTGGGCAGGCAGTTGAGCCAATCAATGGTCGGTTGAGCTTAGTGGGCGGGCAGTTGAGCCGATCAATGGTCGGTTGAGTTTAGTGGGCGGTCAATGTAGCCAATCAATGGTCGGTTGAGCTTAGTGAGCGGGCAGTTGAGCCAATCAGTGGTCGGTTGAGCTTAGTGGGCGGTCAGTGGAGCCAATCAAAGGTCGGTTGAGCTTAGTGGGCGGGCAGTTGAGCATAACAATGGTCGGTTGAGCTTAGTGGGCGGTCAGTGGAGCCAATCAAAGTTCGGTTGAGCTTAGTGGGCGGGCAGTTGAGCATAACAATGGTCGGTTGAGCTTAGTGGGCGGTCAGTTGAGCAAATCCATGGTTGGTTGATCTTATTGGGCAGGCAGTTGAGCCAATCAATGGTCGGTTGGGCTTAGTGGGCGGGCGGTTGAGTCAATCAATGGTCGGTTGAGCTTAGTGGGCGTACAGTTGAGCCAATCAATGGTCGGTTGAGCTTAGTGGGCGGGCAGTTGAGCCAGTTATTGGTCGATTGAGCTTAGTGGGCGGGCAGTTGAGATAATCCATGGTCGGTTGATCTTATTGGGCAGGCAGTTGATCCAATCAAAGGTCGGTTGGGCTTAGTGGGTGGGCAGTTGAGCCAATCAATATTCCGTTCAGATTAGTGGGCGGGCAGTTGAGTCAATCAATGGTCGGTTGAGTTTAGTGGGCGGGCAGTTGAGCCAATCAATGGTCGGTTGAGCTTAGTGGGCGGGCAGTTGAGCCAGTCATTGGTCGATTGAGCTTAGTGGGCGGGCAGTATAGCCAATCCATGGTCGGTTGATCTTATTGGGCAGGCAGTTGATCCAATCAAAGGTCGGTTGAGCTAAGTGGGCGGGCAGTTGAGTCAATCAATGGTCCGTTCAGATTAGTGGGCGGGCAGTTGAGTCAATCAATGGTCGGTTGAGCTTAGTGGGCGGGCAGTTGAGCCAATCAATGGTCGGTTGAGCTTAGTGGGCGGGCAGTTGAGCCAATCATTGGTCGGTTGAGCTTAGTGGGCGGGCAGTTGAGCCAGTCATTGGTCGATTGAGCTTAGTGGGCAGGCAGTTGAGCCAATCCATGGTCGGTTGATCTTATTGGGCAGGCAGTTGAGCCAATCAATGGTCGGTTGGGCTTAGTGGGCGGGCAGTTGAGCCAATCAGTAGTCGGTTGAGCTTAGTGGGCGGGCAGTTGAGCCAATCAATTGTCGGTTGAGCTTAGTGGGCGGTCAGTGGAGCCAATCAATGGTCGGTTGAGCTTAGTGGGTGGGCAGTTGAGCTTACAATTGTCGGTTGAGCTTAGTGGGCGGTCAGTTGAGCCAATCAATGTTCGGTTGAGCTTAGTGGGCGGGCAGTTCAGCCAATCAATGGTCGGTTGAGCTTAGTGGGCGGGCAGTTGAGCCAATCAATGGTCGGTTGATCTTAGTGGGCAGGCAGTTGAGTCAATCATTGGTCTGTTGAGCTTAGTGGGCGGGCTGTTGAGCCAATCAATGGTCGACTGAGCTTAGTGGGCGGGCAGTTGAGCCAATCAATGGTCGGTTGATCGTAGTGGGCAGGCAGTTGAGCCAATCAATGGTCGGTTAAGCTTAATGGGCGGGCAGTTGCGCCAATCAATGGTCCATTGAGCTTAGTGGGCGGGCTGTTGAGCCAATCAATGGTCGGTTGAGCTTAGTGGTCGGGTAGTTGAAATAATGAATGGTCGGTTGAGCTTATTGAGCGGTCAGTTGAGCCAATCAAAGGTCGGGTGAGCTTAGTGGGCGGGCAGTTGAGCCAATCAAAGGTCGGTTGAACTTAGTGGGCAGGCAGTTGAGCCAAACAAAGGCCGGTTGAGCTTAGTGGGCGGGCAGTTGAGCCAATCAAAGGTCGGTTGAGCTTAGTGGGCGGGCAGTTGAGCCAATCAAAGGTCAGTTGAGCTTAGTGGGCGGTCAATGGAGCCAATCAATGGTCGGTTGAGCTTAGTGGGCGGGCAGTTTAGCATAACAATGGTCGGTTGAGTTTAGTGGGCGGTCAGTTGAGCAAATCAGTAGTCGGTTGAGCTTAGTGGGCGGTCAGTTGTGCCAATCAATGGTCGGTTGAGCATAGTGGGCGGTCAGTTCAGCCAATCAAAGGTCGGTTGAGCTTAGTGGGCGGGCAGTTGAGCCAATCAAAAGTCGGTTGGCTTAGTGGGCTGTCAGCTGAGCCAATCAAAGGTCGGTTGAGCTTAGTGAGCGGTCAATGGAGCCAATCAATGGTCGGTTGAGCTTAATGGCCGGGCAGTTTAGCATAACAATGGTCGGTTGAGCTTAGTGGGCGGTCAGTTGAGCAAATCAATAGTCGGTTGAGCTTAGTGGGCGGTCAGTTGTGCCAATCAATGGTCGGTTTAGCTTAGTGGGCGGTCAGTTCAGCCAATCAAAGGACGGTTGAGCTTAGTGGGCGGGCAGTTGAGCCAATCAAAAGTCGGTTGGCTTAGTGGGCTGTCAGTTGAGCCAATCAATGGTCGGTTGAGTTTCGTGGACGGGCAGTTGAGCCAATCAATGGTCGGTTGAAATTAGTGGGCGGGCAGTTAAGCCAATCAATAGTCGGTTGAGCTTAGTGGGCTCGCTGTTGAGCCAATCAATGGTCGGTTGAGCTTAGTGGGCGGGTAGTTGAGCCAATCAATAGTCGGTTGAGCTTAATGGGCGGTCAGTTGAGCCAATCAATGGTCGGTTGAGCTTAGTGGGCGGGTAGTTGAGTCAATCAATAGTCGGTTGAGCTTTATGGGCGGTCAGTTGAGCCAATCAATGGTCGGTTGAGCTTAGTGGGCGGGCAGTTGAGCCAATCAATGGTCGGTTGAGCTCAGTAAGCGGTCAGTGGAGCCAATCAATGGTCGTTTGAGCTTAGTGGGCGGGCAGTTGAGCCAATCAATGGTCTGTTGAGCTTAGTGGGCGGGCTGTTGAGCCAATCAATGGTCGGTTGAGGATAGTGGTCGGGTAGTTGAAATAATGAATGGTCGGTTAAACTTAATGATCGGTCATTTGAGCCAATCAATAGTCGGTTGAACTTAGTGGGCGGGCAGTTGAGCCAATCAAAGGTCGGGTGAGCTTAGTGGGCGGGCAGTTGGGCCAATCAAAGGTCGGTTGAGCTTAATGGGCAGGCAGTTGAGCCACACAAAGGCCGGCTTAGTGGGCGGTCAGTTGAGCAAGTCAATTCTCCGTTGAGCTTAGTGGGCGGTCAGTTGAGCCAGTCATTGGTCGATTGAGCTTAGTGGGCGGGCAGTTGAGCCAATCCATGGTCGGTTGAGCTTAGTGGGCAGGCAGTTGAGCCAAACAAAGGCCGGTTGAGCTTAGTGGGCGGGCAGTTGAGCCAATCAAAGGTCGGTTGAGCTTAGTGGGCGGTCAGTGGAGCCAATCAATGGTCGGTTGAGCTTAGTGGGCGGGCAGTTGAGCATAACAATGGTCGTTTGAGCTTATTGGGCGGTCAGTTGAGCCAATCAATAGTCGGTTGAGCTTAGTGGTCGGGCAGTTGAGCCAATCAAATCGGGTGAGCTTAGTGGGCGGGCAGTTGAGTCAATCAAAAGTCGGTTGAGCTTAGTGGGCAGGCAGTTGAGCCAAACAAAGGCCGGTTGAGCTTAGTGGGCGGGCAGTTGAGCCAATCAAAGGTCGGTTGAGCTTAGTGGGCGGGCAGTTGAGCCAATCAAAGGTCGGTTGAGCTTAGTGCGCGGTCAATGGAGCCAGTCAATGGTCGGTTGAGCTTAGTGGGCGGGCAGTTTAGCATAACAATGGTCGGTTGGGCTTAGTGGGCGGGCAGTTGAGCCAATCAATAGTCGGTTGAGCTTAGTGGGCGGCCAGTTGAGCCAATCAATGGTCGGTTGAGCTTAGTGGGCGGTCAGTGGAGCCAATCAATGGTCGGTTGAGCTTACTGGGTGGGCAGTTGAGCATAAAATTGTCGGTTTAGCTTAGTGGGCGGTCAGTTGAGCCAATCAATGTTCGGTTGAGCTTAGTGGGCGGGCGGTTGAGCCAATCAATGGTCGGTTGAGCTTAGTGGGCAGGCAGTTGAGCCAATCAATGGTCGGTTGATCTTAGTGGGCAGGCAGTTGAGTCAATCATTGGTCTGTTGAGCTTAGTGGGCGGGCTGGTCAGCCAATCAATGGTCGATTGAGCTTAGTGGGCGGGCAGTTGAGCCAATCAATGGTCGGTTGATCGTAGTGGGCAGGCAGTTGAGCCAATCAATGGTCGGTTAAGCTTAATGGGCGGTCAGTTGAGCCAATCAATGGTGGGTCGAGCTTAGTGTGCGGGCAGTTGAACCAATCAATAGTCGGTTGAGCTTAGTGGTCGGGCAGTTGAGCCAATCAAAGGTCGGGTGAGCTTAGTGGGTGGGCCGTTGAGCCAATCAAAGGTCGGTTGAGCTTAGTGGGCGGGCAGTTGAGCCAATCAATGGTCGGTTGAGCTTAGTGGGCGGGCAGTTGAACCAATCAATGGTCGGTTAAGCTTAGTGGGCGGGCAGTTGAGCCAATCAATGGTCGGTTGGGCTTAGTGGGCGGGCAGTTGAGCCAATCAATGGTCGGTTGATCGTAGTGGGCAGGCAGTTGAGCCAATCAATGGTCGGTTAAGCTTAATGGGCGGTCAGTTGAGCCAATCAATGGTCGGTCGAGCTTAGTGGGCGGGCAGTTGAGCCAATCATTGGTTGGTTGAGCTTAGTGGGCGGTCAGTGGAGCCAATCAATGGTCTTTGAGCTTAGTGGGCGGGCAGTTGCACCAATCAATGCTATATTGAGCTTAGTGGGCGGGCTGTTGAGCCAATCAATGGTCGGTTGAGCTTAGTGGGCGGGCAGTTGAGCCAATCAATGGTCGGTTGATCGTAGTGGGCAGGCAGTTGAGCCAATCAATGGTCGGTTAAGCTTAATGGGCGGTCAGTGGAGCCAATCAATGGTCTTTGAGCTTAGTGGGCGGGCAGTTGCGCCAATCAATGGTCCATTGAGCTTAGTGGGCGGGCTGTTGAGCCAATCAATGGTCGGTTGAGCTTAGTGTTCGGGTAGTTGAAATAATGAATGGTCGGTTGAGCTTATTGGGCGGTCAGTTGAGCCAGTCATTGGTCGATTGAGCTTAGTGGTCGGGCAGTTGAGCCAATCAAAGGTCGGGTGCGCTTAGTGGGCGGTCAGTTGAGCCAATCAAAGGTCGGTTGAGCTTAGTGGGCAGGCAGTTGAGCCAAACAAAGGCCGGTTGAGCTTAGTGGGCGGGCAGTTGAGCCAATCAAAGGTCGGTTGAGCTTAGTGGGCGGGCAGATGAGCCAATCAAAGGTCGGTTGAGCTTAGTGGGCGGTCAATGGTGCCAATCAATGGTCGGTTGAGCTTAGTGGGCGGGCAGTTTACCATAACAATGGTCGGTTGAGCTTAGTGGGCGGTCAGTTGTGCCAATCAATGGTCGGTTGAGCTTAGTGGGCGGTCAGTTCAGCCAATCAAAGGTCGGTTGAGCTTAGTGGGCGGGCAGTTGAGCCAATCAATGGTCGGTTGAGCTTAGTGGGCGGGCAGTTGAGCCAATCAATGGTCGGTTAAGCTTAGTGGGCGGGCAGTTGAGCCAATCAATGGTCGGTTGAGCTTAGTGGGCGGTCAGTTGAGCCAGTCATTGGTCGATTGAGCTTAGTGGGCGGGCAGTTGAGTCAATCCATGGTCGGTTCATCTTATTGGGCAGGCAGTTGAGCCAATCAATGGTCGGTTGGGCTTAGTGGGCGGGCAGTTGAGCCAATCAATGGTCGGTTGAGCTTAGTGGTCGGGCAGTTGAGCCGATCAATGGTCGGTTGAGTTTAGTGGGCGGTCAATGGAGCCAATCAATGGTCGGTTGAGCTTAGTGAGCGGGCAGTTGAGCCAATCAGTGGTCGGTTGAGCTTAGTGGGCGGTCAATGGAGCCAATCAATGGTCGGTTGAGCTTAGTGGGCGGGCAGTTTAGCATAACAATGGTCGGTTGAGCTTAGTGGGCGGTCAGTTGAGCAAATCAATAGTCGGTTGAGCTTAGTGGGCGGTCAGTTGTGCCAATCAATGGTCGGTTGAGCTTAGTGGGCGGTCAGTTCAGCCAATCAAAGGTCGGTTGAGCTTAGTGGGCGGGCAGTTGAGCCAATCAATGGTCGGTTGAGCTTAGTGGGCGGGCAGTTGAACCAATCAATGGTCGGTTAAGCTTAGTGGGCGGGCAGTTGAGCCAATCAATGGTCGGTTGAGCTTAGTGGGCGGTCAGTTGAGCCAGTCATTGGTCGATTGAGCTTAGTGGGCGGGCAGTTGAGCCAATCCATGGTCGGTTGATCTTATTGGGCAGGCAGTTGAGCCAATCAATGGTCGGTTGATCGTAGTGGGCAGGCAGTTGAGCCAATCAATGGTCGGTTAAGCTTAATGGGCGGGCAGTTGCGCCAATCAATGGTCCATTGAGCTTAGTGGGCGGGCTGTTGAGCCAATCAATGGTCGGTTGAGCTTAGTGGTCGGGTAGTTGAAATAATGAATGGTCGGTTGAGCTTATTGAGCGGTCAGTTGAGCCAATCAATAGTCGGTTGAGCTTAGTGGTCGGGCAGTTGAGCCAATCAAAGGTCGGGTGAGCTTAGTGGGCGGGCAGTTGAGCCAATCAAAGGTCGGTTGAACTTAGTGGGCAGGCAGTTGAGCCAAACAAAGGTCGGTTGAGCTTAGTGGGCGGGCAGTTGAGCCAATCAAAGGTCAGTTGAGCTTAGTGGGCGGTCAATGGAGCCAATCAATGGTCGGTTGAGCTTAGTGGGCGGGCAGTTTAGCATAACAATGGTCGGTTGAGTTTAGTGGGCGGTCAGTTGAGCAAATCAGTAGTCGGTTGAGCTTAGTGGGCGGTCAGTTGTGCCAATCAATGGTCGGTTGAGCATAGTGGGCGGTCAGTTCAGCCAATCAAAGGTCGGTTGAGCTTAGTGGGCGGGCAGTTGAGCCAATCAAAAGTCGGTTGGCTTAGTGGGCTGTCAGCTGAGCCAATCAAAGGTCGGTTGAGCTTAGTGAGCGGTCAATGGAGCCAATCAATGGTCGGTTGAGCTTAATGGCCGGGCAGTTTAGCATAACAATGGTCGGTTGAGCTTAGTGGGCGGTCAGTTGAGCAAATCAATAGTCGGTTGAGCTTAGTGGGCGGTCAGTTGTGCCAATCAATGGTCGGTTTAGCTTAGTGGGCGGTCAGTTCAGCCAATCAAAGGACGGTTGAGCTTAGTGGGCGGGCAGTTGAGCCAATCAAAAGTCGGTTGGCTTAGTGGGCTGTCAGTTGAGCCAATCAATGGTCGGTTGAGTTTCGTGGACGGGCAGTTGAGCCAATCAATGGTCGGTTGAAATTAGTGGGCGGGCAGTTAAGCCAATCAATAGTCGGTTGAGCTTAGTGGGCTCGCTGTTGAGCCAATCAATGGTCGGTTGAGCTTAGTGGGCGGGTAGTTGAGCCAATCAATAGTCGGTTGAGCTTAATGGGCGGTCAGTTGAGCCAATCAATGGTCGGTTGAGCTTAGTGGGCGGGTAGTTGAGTCAATCAATAGTCGGTTGAGCTTTATGGGCGGTCAGTTGAGCCAATCAATGGTCGGTTGAGCTTAGTGGGCGGGCAGTTGAGCCAATCAATGGTCGGTTGAGCTCAGTAAGCGGTCAGTGGAGCCAATCAATGGTCGTTTGAGCTTAGTGGGCGGGCAGTTGAGCCAATCAATGGTCTGTTGAGCTTAGTGGGCGGGCTGTTGAGCCAATCAATGGTCGGTTGAGGATAGTGGTCGGGTAGTTGAAATAATGAATGGTCGGTTAAACTTAATGATCGGTCATTTGAGCCAATCAATAGTCGGTTGAGCTTAGTGGGCGGGCAGTTGAGCCAATCAAAGGTCGGGTGAGCTTAGTGGGCGGGCAGTTGGGCCAATCAAAGGTCGGTTGAGCTTAATGGGCAGGCAGTTGAGCCACACAAAGGCCGGCTTAGTGGGCGGTCAGTTGAGCAAATCAATTCTCCGTTGAGCTTAGTGGGCGGTCAGTTGAGCCAGTCATTGGTCGATTGAGCTTAGTGGGCGGGCAGTTGAGCCAATCCATGGTCGGTTGAGCTTAGTGGGCAGGCAGTTGAGCCAAACAAAGGCCGGTTGAGCTTAGTGGGCGGGCAGTTGAGCCAATCAAAGGTCGGTTGAGCTTAGTGGGCGGTCAGTGGAGCCAATCAATGGTCGGTTGAGCTTAGTGGGCGGGCAGTTGAGCATAACAATGGTCGTTTGAGCTTATTGGGCGGTCAGTTGAGCCAATCAATAGTCGGTTGAGCTTAGTGGTCGGGCAGTTGAGCCAATCAAATCGGGTGAGCTTAGTGGGCGGGCAGTTGAGTCAATCAAAAGTCGGTTGAGCTTAGTGGGCAGGCAGTTGAGCCAAACAAAGGCCGGTTGAGCTTAGTGGGCGGGCAGTTGAGCCAATCAAAGGTCGGTTGAGCTTAGTGGGCGGGCAGTTGAGCCAATCAAAGGTCGGTTGAGCTTAGTGCGCGGTCAATGGAGCCAGTCAATGGTCGGTTGAGCTTAGTGGGCGGGCAGTTTAGCATAACAATGGTCGGTTGGGCTTAGTGGGCGGGCAGTTGAGCCAATCAATAGTCGGTTGAGCTTAGTGGGCGGCCAGTTGAGCCAATCAATGGTCGGTTGAGCTTAGTGGGCGGTCAGTGGAGCCAATCAATGGTCGGTTGAGCTTACTGGGTGGGCAGTTGAGCATAAAATTGTCGGTTTAGCTTAGTGGGCGGTCAGTTGAGCCAATCAATGTTCGGTTGAGCTTAGTGGGCGGGCGGTTGAGCCAATCAATGGTCGGTTGAGCTTAGTGGGCGGGCAGTTGAGCCAATCAATGGTCGGTTGATCTTAGTGGGCAGGCAGTTGAGTCAATCATTGGTCTGTTGAGCTTAGTGGGCGGGCTGGTCAGCCAATCAATGGTCGATTGAGCTTAGTGGGCGGGCAGTTGAGCCAATCAATGGTCGGTTGATCGTAGTGGGCAGGCAGTTGAGCCAATCAATGGTCGGTTAAGCTTAATGGGCGGTCAGTTGAGCCAATCAATGGTGGGTCGAGCTTAGTGTGCGGGCAGTTGAACCAATCAATAGTCGGTTGAGCTTAGAGGTCGGGCAGTTGAGCCAATCAAAGGTCGGGTGAGCTTAGTGGGTGGGCCGTTGAGCCAATCAAAGGTCGGTTGAGCTTAGTGGGCGGGCAGTTGAGACAATCAATGGTCGGTTGAGCTTAGTGGGCGGGCAGTTGAACCAATCAATGGTCGGTTAAGCTTAGTGGGCGGGCAGTTGAGCCAATCAATGGTCGGTTGAGCTTAGTGGGCGGTCAGTTGAGCCAGTCATTGGTCGATTGAGCTTAGTGGGCGGGCAGTTGAGCCAATCCATGGTCGGTTGATCTTATTGGGCAGGCAGTTGAGCCAATCAATGGTCGGTTGAGCTTAGTGGGCGGGCAGTTGAGCCGATCAATGGTCGGTTGAGTTTAGTGGGCGGTCAATGTAGCCAATCAATGGTCGGTTGAGCTTAGTGAGCGGGCAGTTGAGCCAATCAGTGGTCGGTTGAGCTTAGTGGGCGGTCAGTGGAGCCAATCAAAGGTCGGTTGAGCTTAGTGGGCGGGCAGTTGAGCATAACAATGGTCGGTTGAGCTTAGTGGGCGGTCAGTGGAGCCAATCAAAGTTCGGTTGAGCTTAGTGGGCGGGCAGTTGAGCATAACAATGGTCGGTTGAGCTTAGTGGGCGGTCAGTTGAGCAAATCCATGGTTGGTTGATCTTATTGGGCAGGCAGTTGAGCCAATCAATGGTCGGTTGGGCTTAGTGGGCGGGCGGTTGAGTCAATCAATGGTCGGTTGAGCTTAGTGGGCGGGCAGTTGAGCCAATCAATGGTCGGTTGAGCTTAGTGGGCGGGCAGTTGAGCCAGTTATTGGTCGATTGAGCTTAGTGGGCGGGCAGTTGAGATAATCCATGGTCGGTTGATCTTATTGGGCAGGCAGTTGATCCAATCAAAGGTCGGTTGGGCTTAGTGGGCGGGCAGTTGAGCCAATCAATGGTCCGTTCAGATTAGTGGGCGGGCAGTTGAGTCAATCAATGGTCGGTTGAGTTTAGTGGGCGGGCAGTTGAGCCAATCAATGGTCGGTTGAGCTTAGTGGGCGGGCAGTTGAGCCAGTCATTGGTCGATTGAGCTTAGTGGGCGGGCAGTTGAGCCAATCCATGGTCGGTTGATCTTATTGGGCAGGCAGTTGATCCAATCAAAGGTCGGTTGAGCTTAGTGGGCGGGCAGTTGAGCCAATCAATGGTCGGTTGGGCTTAGTGGGCGGGCAGTTGAGCCAATCAGTAGTCGGTTGAGCTTAGTGGGCGGGCAGTTGAGCCAATCAATTGTCGGTTGAGCTTAGTGGGCGGTCAGTGGAGCCAATCAATGGTCGGTTGAGCTTAGTGGGTGGGCAGTTGAGCTTACAATTGTCGGTTGAGCTTAGTGGGCGGTCAGTTGAGCCAATCAATGTTCGGTTGAGCTTAGTGGGCGGGCAGTTCAGCCAATCAATGGTCGGTTGAGCTTAGTGGGCGGGCAGTTGAGCCAATCAATGGTCGGTTGATCTTAGTGGGCAGGCAGTTGAGTCAATCATTGGTCTGTTGAGCTTAGTGGGCGGGCTGTTGAGCCAATCAATGGTCGACTGAGCTTAGTGGGCGGGCAGTTGAGCCAATCAATGGTCGGTTGATCGTAGTGGGCAGGCAGTTGAGCCAATCAATGGTCGGTTAAGCTTAATGGGCGGGCAGTTGCGCCAATCAATGGTCCATTGAGCTTAGTGGGCGGGCTGTTGAGCCAATCAATGGTCGGTTGAGCTTAGTGGTCGGGTAGTTGAAATAATGAATGGTCGGTTGAGCTTATTGAGCGGTCAGTTGAGCCAATCAATAGTCGGTTGAGCTTAGTGGTCGGGCAGTTGAGCCAATCAAAGGTCGGGTGAGCTTAGTGGGCGGGCAGTTGAGCCAATCAAAGGTCGGTTGAACTTAGTGGGCAGGCAGTTGAGCCAAACAAAGGCCGGTTGAGCTTAGTGGGCGGGCAGTTGAGCCAATCAAAGGTCGGTTGAGCTTAGTGGGCGGGCAGTTGAGCCAATCAAAGGTCAGTTGAGCTTAGTGGGCGGTCAATGGAGCCAATCAATGGTCGGTTGAGCTTAGTGGGCGGGCAGTTTAGCATAACAATGGTCGGTTGAGTTTAGTGGGCGGTCAGTTGAGCAAATCAGTAGTCGGTTGAGCTTAGTGGGCGGTCAGTTGTGCCAATCAATGGTCGGTTGAGCATAGTGGGCGGTCAGTTCAGCCAATCAAAGGTCGGTTGAGCTTAGTGGGCGGGCAGTTGAGCCAATCAAAAGTCGGTTGGCTTAGTGGGCTGTCAGCTGAGCCAATCAAAGGTCGGTTGAGCTTAGTGAGCGGTCAATGGAGCCAATCAATGGTCGGTTGAGATTAATGGCCGGGCAGTTTAGCATAACAATGGTCGGTTGAGCTTAGTGGGCGGTCAGTTGAGCAAATCAATAGTCGGTTGAGCTTAGTGGGCGGTCAGTTGTGCCAATCAATGGTCGGTTTAGCTTAGTGGGCGGTCAGTTCAGCCAATCAAAGGACGGTTGAGCTTAGTGGGCGGGCAGTTGAGCCAATCAAAAGTCGGTTGGCTTAGTGGGCTGTCAGTTGAGCCAATCAATGGTCGGTTGAGTTTCGTGGACGGGCAGTTGAGCCAATCAATGGTCGGTTGAAATTAGTGGGCGGGCAGTTAAGCCAATCAATAGTCGGTTGAGCTTAGTGGGCTCGCTGTTGAGCCAATCAATGGTCGGTTGAGCTTAGTGGGCGGGTAGTTGAGCCAATCAATAGTCGGTTGAGCTTAATGGGCGGTCAGTTGAGCCAATCAATGGTCGGTTTAGCTTAGTGGGCGGGTAGTTGAGTCAATCAATAGTCGGTTGAGCTTAATGGGCGGTCAGTTGAGCCAATCAATGGTCGGTTGAGCTTAGTGGGCGGGCAGTTGAGCCAATCAATGGTCGGTTGAGCTCAGTAAGCGGTCAGTGGAGCCAATCAATGGTCGTTTGAGCTTAGTGGGCGGGCAGTTGAGCCAATCAATGGTCTGTTGAGCTTAGTGGGCGGGCTGTTGAGCCAATCAATGGTCGGTTGAGGATAGTGGTCGGGTAGTTGAAATAATGAATGGTCGGTTAAACTTAATGATCGGTCATTTGAGCCAATCAATAGTCGGTTGAGCTTAGTGGGCGGGCAGTTGAGCCAATCAAAGGTCGGGTGAGCTTAGTGGGCGGGCAGTTGGGCCAATCAAAGGTCGGTTGAGCTTAATGGGCAGGCAGTTGAGCCACACAAAGGCCGGCTTAGTGGGCGGTCAGTTGAGCAAATCAATTCTCCGTTGAGCTTAGTGGGCGGTCAGTTGAGCCAGTCATTGGTCGATTGAGCTTAGTGGGCGGGCAGTTGAGCCAATCCATGGTCGGTTGAGCTTAGTGGGCAGGCAGTTGAGCCAAACAAAGGCCGGTTGAGCTTAGTGGGCGGGCAGTTGAGCCAATCAAAGGTCGGTTGAGCTTAGTGGGCGGTCAGTGGAGCCAATCAATGGTCGGTTGAGCTTAGTGGGCGGGCAGTTGAGCATAACAATGGTCGTTTGAGCTTATTGGGCGGTCAGTTGAGCCAATCAATAGTCGGTTGAGCTTAGTGGTCGGGCAGTTGAGCCAATCAAATCGGGTGAGCTTAGTGGGCGGGCAGTTGAGTCAATCAAAAGTCGGTTGAGCTTAGTGGGCAGGCAGTTGAGCCAAACAAAGGCCGGTTGAGCTTAGTGGGCGGGCAGTTGAGCCAATCAAAGGTCGGTTGAGCTTAGTGGGCGGGCAGTTGAGCCAATCAAAGGTCGGTTGAGCTTAGTGCGCGGTCAATGGAGCCAGTCAATGGTCGGTTGAGCTTAGTGGGCGGGCAGTTTAGCATAACAATGGTCGGTTGGGCTTAGTGGGCGGGCAGTTGAGCCAATCAATAGTCGGTTGAGCTTAGTGGGCGGCCAGTTGAGCCAATCAATGGTCGGTTGAGCTTAGTGGGCGGTCAGTGGAGCCAATCAATGGTCGGTTGAGCTTACTGGGTGGGCAGTTGAGCATAAAATTGTCGGTTTAGCTTAGTGGGCGGTCAGTTGAGCCAATCAATGTTCGGTTGAGCTTAGTGGGCGGGCGGTTGAGCCAATCAATGGTCGGTTGAGCTTAGTGGGCGGGCAGTTGATCCAATCAATGGTCGGTTGATCTTAGTGGGCAGGCAGTTGAGTCAATCATTGGTCTGTTGAGCTTAGTGGGCGGGCTGGTCAGCCAATCAATGGTCGATTGAGCTTAGTGGGCGGGCAGTTGAGCCAATCAATGGTCGGTTGATCGTAGTGGGCAGGCAGTTGAGCCAATCAATGGTCGGTTAAGCTTAATGGGCGGTCAGTTGAGCCAATCAATGGTGGGTCGAGCTTAGTGTGCGGGCAGTTGAACCAATCAATAGTCGGTTGAGCTTAGTGGTCGGGCAGTTGAGCCAATCAAAGGTCGGGTGAGCTTAGTGGGTGGGCCGTTGAGCCAATCAAAGGTCGGTTGAGCTTAGTGGGCAGGCAGTTGAGCCAAACAAAGGCCGGTTGAGCTTAGTGGGCGGGCAGTTGAGCCAATCAAAGGTCGGTTGAGCTTAGTGGGCGGGCAGTTGAGCCAATCAAAGGTCGGTTGAGCTTAGTGGGCGGTCAATGGAGCCAATCAATGGTCGGTTGAGCTTAGTGGGCGGGCAGTTGAGCCAATCAATGGTCGGTTGAGCTTAGTGGGCGGGCAGTTCAGCCAATCAAAGGTCGGTTGAGCTTAGTGGGCGGGCAGTTGAGCCAATCAATGGTCTGTTGAGCTTAATGGGCGGGCTGTTGAGCCAATCAATGGTCGGTGGAGCTTAATGGGCGGTGAGTTGAGCGAATCAATGGTCGGTTGAGCTTAGTGGGCGGGCAGTTGAGCTAATCCAAGGTCGGTTGAGCTTAGTGGGCTTGCAGTTGAGCCAATCCAAGGTTGGTTGAGCTTAGTGGGCGGGCAGTTGAGCCAATCAGTGGTCGGTTGAGCTTAGTTTTCGGGCAGTTGAGCCAATCAATGGTCGGTTGAGCTTATTGGGCAGGCAGTTGAGCCAATCAATGGTCGGTTGGGCTTAGTGGGCGGGCAGTTGAGCCAATCAATGGTCGGTTGAGCTTAGTGGGCGGGCAGTTGAGCTAATCCAAGGTCGGTTGAGCTTAGTGGGCTTGCAGTTGAGCCAATCCAAGGTTGGTTGAGCTTAGTGGGCGGGCAGTTGAGCCAATCAGTGGTCGGTTGAGCTTAGTTTTCGGGCAGTTGAGCCAATCAATGGTCGGTTGAGCTTATTGGGCAGGCAGTTGAGCCAATCAATGGTCGGTTGGGCTTAGTGGGCGGGCAGTTGAGTCAATCAATGGTCGGTTGAGCTTAGTGGGCGGTCAGCAGAGCCAATCAATGGTCGGTTGAGCTTAATGGCAGGCAGTTGAGCCACACAAAGGCCGGTTGAGCTTAGTGGGCGGGCAGTTGAGCCAATCAAAGGTCGGTTGAGCTTAGTGGGCGGGCAGTTGAGCCAATCAAAGGTCGGTTGAGCTTAGTGGGCGGTCAATGGAGTCAATCAACGGTCGGTTGAGCTTAGTGGGCGGGCAGTTGAGCATATCAATGGTCGGTTGAGCTTAGTGGGCGGTCAGTTGCGCCAATCAATGGTCGGTTGAGCTTAGTGGGCGGTCAGTTAAGCCAATCAAATGTCGGTTGAGCTTAGTGGGCGGGCAGTTGAGCCAATCAATGGTCTGTTGAGCTTAATGGGCGGGCAGTTGAGCCAATCAATGGTCCGTTCAGATTAGTGGGCGGGCAGTTGAGTCAATCAATGGTCGGTTGAGCTTAGTGGGCGGGCAGTTGAGCCAATCAATGGTCGGTTGAGCTTAGTGGTCGGGTAATTGAAATAATGAATGGTCGGTTGAGCTTATTGGGCGGTCAGTTGAGCCAATCAATAGTCGGTTGAGCTTAGTGGTCGGGCAGTTGAGCCAATCAAAGGTCGGGTGAGCTTAGTGGGCGGGCAGTTGAGCCAATCAAAGGTCGGTTGAGCTTAGTGGGCAGGCAGTTGAGCCAAACAAAGGCCGGTTGAGCTTAGTGGGCGGGCAGTTGAGCCAATCAAAGGTCGGTTGAGCTAAGTGGGCGGGCAGTTGAGCCAATCAAAGGTCGGTTGAGCTTAGTGGGCGGTCAATGGAGCCAATCAATGGTCGGTTGAGCTTAGTGGGCGGGCAGTTTAGCATAACAATGGTCGGTTGAGCTTAGTGGGCGGTCAGTTGAGCAAATCAATAGTCGGTTGAGCTTAGTGGGCGGTCAGTTGTGCCAATCAATGGTCGGTTGAGCTTAGTGGGCGGTCAGTTCAGCCAATCAATGGTCGGTTGAGTTTAGTGGGCGGGCAGGTGAGCCAATCAATGGTCGGTTAAGCTTAGTGGGCGGGCAGTTGAGCCAATCAATGGTCGGTTGAGCTTAGTGGGCGGTCAGTTGAGCCAGTCATTGGTCGATTGAGCTTAGTGGGCGGGCAGTTGAGCCAATCCATGGTCGGTTGATCTTATTGGGCAGGCAGTTCAGCCAATCAAAGGTCGGTTGAGCTTAGTGGGCGGGCAGTTGAGCCAATCAATGGTCTGTTGAGCTTAATGGGCGGGCTGTTGAGCCAATCAATGGTCGGTGGAGCTTAATGGGCGGTGAGTTGAGCGAATCAATGGTCGGTTGAGCTTAGTGGGCGGGCAGTTGAGCTAATCCAAGGTCGGTTGAGCTTAGTGGGCTTGCAGTTGAGCCAATCCAAGGTTGGTTGAGCTTAGTGGGCGGGCAGTTGAGCCAATCAGTGGTCGGTTGAGCTTAGTTTTCGGGCAGTTGAGCCAATCAATGGTCGGTTGAGCTTATTGGGCAGGCAGTTGAGCCAATCAATGGTCGGTTGGGCTTAGTGGGCGGGCAGTTGAGCCAATCAATGGTCGGTTGAGCTTAGTGGGCGGGCAGTTGAGCTAATCCAAGGTCGGTTGAGCTTAGTGGGCTTGCAGTTGAGCCAATCCAAGGTTGGTTGAGCTTAGTGGGCGGGCAGTTGAGCCAATCAGTGGTCGGTTGAGCTTAGTTTTCGGGCAGTTGAGCCAATCAATGGTCGGTTGAGCTTATTGGGCAGGCAGTTGAGCCAATCAATGGTCGGTTGGGCTTAGTGGGCGAACAGTTGAGCCAATCAATGGTCGGTTGAGCTTAGTGGGCGGGCAGTTGAGCCAATCCATGGTCGGTTGATCTTATTGGGCAGGCAGTTCAGCCAATCAAAGGTCGGTTGAGCTTAGTGGGCGGGCAGTTGAGCCAATCAATGGTCTGTTGAGCTTAATGGGCGGGCTGTTGAGCCAATCAATGGTCGGTGGAGCTTAATGGGCGGTGAGTTGAGCGAATCAATGGTCGGTTGAGCTTAGTGGGCGGGCAGTTGAGCTAATCCAAGGTCGGTTGAGCTTAGTGGGCTTGCAGTTGAGCCAATCCAAGGTTGGTTGAGCTTAGTGGGCGGGCAGTTGAGCCAATCAGTGGTCGGTTGAGCTTAGTTTTCGGGCAGTTGAGCCAATCAATGGTCGGTTGAGCTTATTGGGCAGGCAGTTGAGCCAATCAATGGTCGGTTGGGCTTAGTGGGCGGGCAGTTGAGCCAATCAATGGTCGGTTGAGCTTAGTGGGCGGGCAGTTGAGCTAATCCAAGGTCGGTTGAGCTTAGTGGGCTTGCAGTTGAGCCAATCCAAGGTTGGTTGAGCTTAGTGGGCGGGCAGTTGAGCCAATCAGTGGTCGGTTGAGCTTAGTTTTCGGGCAGTTGAGCCAATCAATGGTCGGTTGAGCTTATTGGGCAGGCAGTTGAGCCAATCAATGGTCGGTTGGGCTTAGTGGGCGAACAGTTGAGCCAATCAATGGTCGGTTGAGCTTAGTGGGCGGGCAGTTGAGTCAATCAATGGTCGGTTGAGCTTAGTGGGCGGTCAGCAGAGCCAATCAATGGTCGGTTGAGCTTAATGGCAGGCAGTTGAGCCACACAAAGGCCGGTTGAGCTTAGTGGGCGGGCAGTTGAGCCAATCAAAGGTCGGTTGAGCTTAGTGGGCGGGCAGTTGAGCCAATCAAAGGTCGGTTGAGCTTAGTGGGCGGTCAATGGAGTCAATCAACGGTCGGTTGAGCTTAGTGGGCGGGCAGTTGAGCATATCAATGGTCGGTTGAGCTTAGTGGGCGGTCAGTTGCGCCAATCAATGGTCGGTTGAGCTTAGTGGGCGGTCAGTTAAGCCAATCAAATGTCGGTTGAGCTTAGTGGGCGGGCAGTTGAGCCAATCAATGGTCTGTTGAGCTTAATGGGCGGGCAGTTGAGCCAATCAATGGTCCGTTCAGATTAGTGGGCGGGCAGTTGAGTCAATCAATGGTCGGTTGAGCTTAGTGGGCGGGCAGTTGAGCCAAACAAAGGCCGGTTGAGCTTAGTGGGCGGGCAGTTGAGCCAATCAAAGGTCGGTTGAGCTTAGTGGTCGGGCAGTTGAGCCAATCAAAGGTCGGGTGAGCTTAGTGGGCGGGCAGTTGAGCCAATCAAAGGTCGGTTGAGCTTAGTGGGCAGGCAGTTGAGCCAAACAAAGGCCGGTTGAGCTTAGTGGGCGGGCAGTTGAGCCAATCAAAGGTCGGTTGAGCTAAGTGGGCGGGCAGTTGAGCCAATCAAAGGTCGGTTGAGCTTAGTGGGCGGTCAATGGAGCCAATCAATGGTCGGTTGAGCTTAGTGGGCGGGCAGTTTAGCATAACAATGGTCGGTTGAGCTTAGTGGGCGGTCAGTTGAGCAAATCAATAGTCGGTTGAGCTTAGTGGGCGGTCAGTTGTGCCAATCAATGGTCGGTTGAGCTTAGTGGGCGGTCAGTTCAGCCAATCAAAGGTCGGTTGAGCTTCGTGGGCGGGCAGGTGAGCCAATCAATGGTCGGTTGAGTTTAGTGGGCGGGCAGTTGAGCCAATCAATGGTCGGTTAAGCTTAGTGGGCGGGCAGTTGAGCCAATCAATGGTCGGTTGAGCTTAGTGGGCGGTCAGTTGAGCCAGTCATTGGTCGATTGAGCTTAGTGGGCGGGCAGTTGAGCCAATCCATGGTCGGTTGATCTTATTGGGCAGGCAGTTGAGCCAATCAATGGTCGGTTGAGCTTAGTGGGCGGGCAGTTGAGCCGATCAATGGTCGGTTGAGTTTAGTGGGCGGTCAATGGAGCCAATCAATGGTCGGTTGAGCTTAGTGAGCGGGCAGTTGAGCCAATCAGTGGTCGGTTGAGCTTAGTGGGCGGTCAATGGAGACAATCAATGGTCGGTTGAGCTTAGTGGGCGGGCAGTTTAGCATAACAATGGTCGGTTGAGCTTAGTGGGCGGTCAGTTGAGCAAATCATTGGTCGATTGAGCTTAGTGGGCGGGCAGTTGAGCCAATCCATGGTAGGTTGATCTTTTTGGGCAGGCAGTTGAGCCAATCAATGGTCGGTTGGACTTAGTGGGCGGTCAGTTGAGACAATCAATGGTCTGTTGAGCTTAGTAGGCGGGCAGTTGAGCCAGTTATTGGTCGATTGAGCATAGTGGGCAGGCAGTTGATCCAATCAAATGTCGGTTGGGCTTAGTGGGCGGGCAGTTGAGCCAATCAATGGTCCGTTCAGATTAGTGGGCGGGCAGTTGAGTCAATCAATGTTCGGTTGAGCTTAGTGGGCGGGCAGTTGAGCCAATCAATTCTCGGTTGAGCTTAGTGGGCGGGCAGTTGAGCCAATCAATTCTCGGTTGAGCTTAGTGGGCGGGCAGTTGAGCCAGTCATTGGTCGGTTGAGCTTAGTGGGCGGGCAGTTGAGCCAATCCTTGGTCGGTTGATCTTATTGGGCAGGCAGTTGAGCCAATCAATGGTCGGTTGGGCTTAGTGGGCGGTCAGTTCAGCCAATCAAAGGTCGGTTGAGCTTAGTGGGCGGGCAGTTGAGCCAATCAATGGTCGGTTGAGCTTAGTAAGCGGTCAGTGGAGCCAATCAATGGTCGGTTGAGCTTAGTGGGTGGGCAGTTGAGCATACAATTGTCGGTTGAGCTTAGTGGGCGGTCAGTTGAGCCAATCAATGTTCGGTTGAGCTTAGTGGGCGGGCAGTTGAGCCAATCAATGGTCGGTTGAGCTTAGTGGGCGGGCAGTTGAGCCAATCAATGGTCGGTTGATCTTAGTGGGCAGGCAGTTGAGTCAATCATTGGTCTGTTGAGCTTAGTGGGCGGGCTGTTGAGCCAATCAATGGTCGATTGAGCTTAGTGGGCGGGCAGTTGAGCCAATCAGTAGGCGGTTGATCGTAGTGGGCAGGCAGTTGAGCCAATCAATGGTCGGTTAAGCTTAATGGGCGGTCAGTTGAGCCAATCAATGGTCGGTCGAGCTTAGTGGGCGGGCAGTTGAGCCAATCATTGGTTGGTTGAGCTTAGTGGGCGGTCAGTGGAGCCAATCAATGGTCTTTGAGCTTAGTGGGCGGGCAGTTGCGCCAATCAATGGTCTATTGAGCTTAGTGGGCGGGCTGTCGAGCCAATCAATGGTCGGTTGAGCTTAGTGGTCGGGTAGTTGAAATAATGAATGGTCGGTTGAGCTTATTGGGCGGTCAGTTGAGCCAATCAATAGTCTGTTGAGCTTAGTGGTCGGGCAGTTGAGCCAATCAAAGGTCGGGTGAGCTTAGTGGGCGGGCAGTTAGCCAATCAAAGGTCGGTTGAGCTTAGTGGGCAGGCAGTTGAGCCAAACAAAGGCCGGTTGAGCTTAGTGGCCGGGCAGTTGAGCCAATCAAAGGTGGGTTGAGCTTAGTGGGCGGGCAGTTGAGCCAATCAAATGTCGGTTGAACTTAGTGGGCGGTCAATGGAGCCAATCAATGGTCGGTTGAGCTTAGAGGGCGGGCAGTTTAGCATAACAATGGTCGGTTGAGCTTAGTGGGCGGTCAGTTGAGCAAATCAGTAGTCGGTTGAGCTTAGTGGGCGGTCAATTGTGCCAATCAATGGTCGGTTGAGCTTAGTGGACGGTCAGTTCAGCCAATCAAAGGTCGGTTGAGCTTAGTGGGCGGGCAGTTGAGCCAATCAAAAGTCGGCTGGCTTAGTGGGCTGTCAGTTGAGCCAATCAATAGTCGGTTGAGCTTAGTGGGCGGTCAGTTGTGCCAATCAATGGTCGGTTGAGCTTAGTGGGCGGTCAGTTCAGCCAATCAAAGGTCGGTTGGCTTAGTGGGCTGTCAGTTGAGCCAATCAATAGTCGGTTGAGCTTAGTGGGCGGTCAGTTGTGCCAATCAATGGTCGGTTGAGCTTAGTGAGCGGTCAATGGAGCCAATCAATGGTCGGTTGAGCTTAGTGGGCGGGCAGTTTAGCATAACAATGGCCGGTTGAGCTTAGTGGGCGGTCAGTTGAGCAAATCAATAGTCGGTTGAGCTTAGTGGGCGGTCAGTTGTGCCAATCAATGGTCGGTTGAGCTTAGTGGGCGGTCAGTTCAGCCAATCAAAGGTCGGTTGAGCTTAGTGGGCGGGCAGTTGAGCCAATCAAAAGTCGGTTGGCTTAGTGGGCTGTCAGTTGAGCCAATCAATGGTCGGTTGAAATTAGTGGGCGGGCAGTTGAGCCAATCAATGGTCGGTTGAGCTCAGTGGGCGGTCAGTGGAGCCAATCAATGGTCGTTTGAGCTTAGTGGGCAGGCAGTTGAGCCAATCAATGGTCTGTTGAGCTTAGTGGGCGGGCTGTTGAGCCAATCAATGGTCGGTTGAGGTTAGTGGTCGGGTAGTTGAAGTAATGAATGGTCGGTTAAACTTAATGGTCGGTCATTTGAGCCAATCAATAGTCGGTTGAGCTTAGTGGGCAGGCAGTTGAGCCAATCAAAGGTCGGGTGAGCTTAGTGGGCGGGCAGTTGGGCCAATCAAAGGTCGGTTGAGCTTAAAGGGCAGGCAGTTGAGCCACACAAAGGCCGGCTTAGTGGGCGGGCAGTTGAGGCAAACAAAGGTCGGTTGAGCTTAGTGGGCGGGCAGTTGAGCCAATCAAAGGTCGGTTGAGCTTAGTGGGCGGTCAATAGAGCCAATCAATGGTCGGTTGAGCTTAGTGAGCGGGCAGTTGAGACAATCAGTGGTCGGTTGAGCTTAGTGGGCGGTCAGTTGAGCAAATCAATGGTCCGTTGAGCTTAGTGGGCGGTCAGTTGAGCCAGTCATTGGTCGATTGAGCTTAGTGGGCGGGCAGTTGAGCCAATCCATGGTCGGTTGATCTTATTGGGCAGGCAGTTTAGCCAATCAATGGTCGGTTGGGCTTAGTGGGCGGGCAGTTGAGCCAATCAATGGTCGGTTGAGCTTAGTGGGCGGGCAGTTGAGTCGATCAATGGTCGGTTGAGTTTAGTGGGCGGTCAATGGAGCCAATCAATGGTCGGTTGAGCTAAGTGAGCGGGCAGTTGAGCCAATCAGTGGTCGGTTGAGCTTAGTGGGCGGTCAGTGGAGCCAATCAATGGTCGGTTGAGCTTAGTGGGCGGGCAGTTGAGCATAATAATGGTCGGTTGATCTTAGTGGGCGGTCAGTTGAGCAAATCCATGGTCGGTTGATCTTATTGGGCAGGCATTTGAGCCAATCAATGGTCGGTTGGGCTTAGTGGGCGGGCAGTTGAGCCAATCAATGGTCGGTTGAGCTTAGTGGGCGGGCAGTTGAGCCAATCAATGGTCGGTTGAGCTTAGTGGGCGGGCAGTTGATCCAATCAAAGGTTGGCTGGGCTTAGTGGGTGGGCAGTTGAGCCAATCAATGGTCCGTTCAGATTAGTGGGCGGGCAGTTGAGTCAATCAATGGTCGGTTGAGCTTAGTGGGCGGGCAGTTGAGCCAATCAATGGTCGGTTGAGCTTAGTGGGCTGCAGTTGAGCCAGTCATTGGTCGATTGAGCTTAGTGGGCGGGCAGTTGAGCGAATCCATGCTCGGTTGATCTTATTGGGCAGGCAGTTGATCCAATCAAAGGTCGGTTGAGCTAAGTGGGCGGGCAGTTGTGTCAAACAATGGTCCGTTCAGATTAGTGGGCGGGCAGTTGAGTCAATCAATGGTCGGTTGAGCTTAGTGGGCGGGCAGTTGAGCCAATCAATGGTCGGTTGAGATTAGTGGGCGGGCAGTTGAGCCAATCAATGGTCGGTTGAGCTTAGTGGGCGGGCAGTTGAGCCAGTCATTGGTCGATTGAGCTTAGTGGGCGGGCAGTTGAGCCAATCCATGGTCGGTTGATCTTATTGGACAGGCAGTTGAGCATATCAATGGTCGGTTGGGCTTAGTGGGCGGGCAGTTGAGCCAATCAATAGTCGGTTGAGCTTAGTGGGCGGGCAGTTGAGCCAATCAATGGTCGGTTGAGCTTAGTGGGCGGTCAGTGGAGCCAATCAATGGTCGGTTGAGCATAGTGGGTGGGCAGTTGAGCATACAATTGTCGGTTGAGCTTAGTGGGCGGTCAGTTGAGCCAATCAATGTTCGGTTGAGCTTAGTGGGCGGGCAGTTGAGCCAATCAATGGTCGGTTGAGCTTAGTGGGCGGGCAGTTGAGTCAATCAATGGTCGGTTGATCTTAGTGGGCAGGCAGTTGAGTCAATCATTGGTCTGTTGAGCCTAGTGGGCGGGCTGTTGAGCCAATCAATGGTCGATTGAGCTTAGTGGGCGGGAAGTTGCGCCAATCAATGGTCTATTGTGCTAAGTGGGCGGGCTGTTGAGCCAATCAATGGTCGGTTGAGCTTAGTGGTCGGGTAGTTGAAATAATGAATGGTCGGTTGAGCTTATTGGGCGGTCAGTTGAGCCAATCAATAGTCGGTTGAGCTTAGTGGTCGTGCAGTTGAGCCAATCAAAGGTCGGGTGAGCTTAGTGGGCGGGCAGTTGAGCCAATCAAAGGTCGGTTGAGCTTAGTGGGCAGGCAGTTGAGCCAAACAAAGGCCGGTTGAGCTTAGTGGGCGGGCAGTTGAGCCAATCAAAGGTCGGTTGAGCTTAGTGGGCGGGCAGTTGAGCCAATCAAAGGTCGGTTGAGCTTAGTGGGCAGTCAATGGAGCCAATCAATGGTCGGTTGAGCTTAGTGGGCGGGCAGTTTAGCATAACAATGGTCGGTTGAGCCTAGTGGGCGGTCAGTTGAGCAAATCAGTAGTCGGTTGAGCTTAGTGGGCGGTCAGTTGTGCCAATCAATGGTCGGTTGAGCTTAGTGGGCGGTCAGTTCAGCCAATCAAAGGTCGGTTGAGCTTAGTGGGCGGGCAGTTGAGCCAATCAAAAGTCGGTTGGTTTAGTGGGCGGGCAGTTGAGCCAATCAAAGGTCGGTTGAGCTTAGTGGGCGGTCAATGGAGCCAATCAATGGTCGGTTGAGCTTAGTGGGCGGGCAGTTTAGCATAACAATGGTCGGTTGAGCTTAGTGGGCGGTCAGTTGAGCAAATCAATAGTCGGTTGAGCTTAGTGGGCTGTCAGTTGTGCCAATCAATGGTCGGTTGAGCTTAGTGGGCGGTCAGTTGTGCCAATCAATGGTCTGTTGAGCTTAGTGGGCGGTCAGTTCAGCCAATCAAAGGTCGGTTGAGCTTAGTGGGCGGGCAGTTGAGCCAATCAAAAAACGGTTGTCTTAGTGGGCTGTCAGTTGAGCCAATCAATGGTCGGTTGAGTTTCGTGGACGGGCAGTTGAGCCAATCAATGGTCTATTGAAATTAGTGGGCGGACAGTTAAGCCAATCAATAGTCGGTTTAG